>NC_060185.1:48701320-48886320 GCF_021184085.1 Oncorhynchus gorbuscha
CAACACCTCAAATATGCTGACACATTTACACCGACATCACCCCAGTATTCCGGAGCCAGACGGAAACGCAAAAAAACAACACAACATCGTCTCCCCTCTGCATTCAAGCAGCCCTTGGCAGCTGATTCTGACCGGGCCAAAGAAAATGGAAGAGCGATAGGTAGGCTAAGTTTATATTCTTTACAGTCTTTGGTACATAGCCGTGGATATGCGCCCATTCTCGGTGGTTGAGAATAGGGTGTTTCAGCACCTCGTTGAAAGTGCTCGAGCCACGCTACGAACTTCCCTCTCGCATCCATTTCAGCAAACAGCTAGTACCCCGCTCTATATAAGCAAGCCAACGTTTTCGATGAATTGGCCAATGCCAATGTGTTGCGCTTGCTTAAGTCACAGTCCATCACATTACCCCGGAGTGGGAGATGTGCTACGGACACGCCCCTTTATGAGAGTCACAAGTGCGTATCTGGCACTGAAGGAGGCAACGTCATGGTGCATTCGTAATCATGTGGGAAGTGGGAATTTACCACATACCACTGGGAAAAATCCACTTGAATGGCCCTTCAACTGGTAATTACTAGTGGGAAACTCATCTATCATTCTGAGCACCCACTTCTCCCACATGTTGACCTCTGACATCATCTACTAAGGAAATGGCTTCTAATAACAGCATTTTCGGCAGTTAAATGCAACAACAAAATAAGATATAAAAAGCTATCTAGAATTGTTTCGTTTTTTTTACTCTATAATTTCTTTAAAAGCATGATAGCTGTAATTTTAGTTGATGGTTTGCGCAGCTTGTTGGCCATTAGCCAATCGCCGTTTCTCAACAAGTTCAAATCACGTGAACGCACCCAACTGGTATCTACAACCTCTGTGGGAGGTGGGAACTTGGTAAAATTCCCACCTCTCACATGGTTACAAAAATGGTGAATGGCATTTCATTTGCCCGCTGTACCGAAATGTAATCGAACCGTGACCCTAAAAACCGCAATAGGTACCGGTGAACCATTACACCCCTAGCCAACACCGTACGCCAGAGGCTGCAGCATTACCGCTAGCCCAAACAGGCCACAGGAAACATTCTGACAGTATTAGAACAGGCCCTAGGACTCACCGTCCTTGGTGCCGGTGTCCAGGACCATGATGCTCTGCTCTGTGGTGAGGTCATAGAGCAGTGTCTCGCCACCGTCGAATGACACCACTGCCTGGTTGGGGTCAGAGTTCACAAAGGCCACCGAGGTGGGCGTTCCGTGTTCTGAGGGGGGGGGGTGAGAGAGTTGAGATATAACGCACACACACACACACACACAGAAACACACACGCTCACCTTTCTCCTTGTTGAAGACGGAGAGACAGGGGGCAGAGTTCTGTGGGTCCCAGATGCGAACGGTCCCGTCTGCGGAGCAGGAGGCCAGGCGATGGTGGGCGGCAGAGTACGTCAGACTCCACACCGAGTCCTCATGACCCAACAACACACTGCTCTCTATACCCGGGTCTACACATAGAGAACACACACACAAATGGAGTCTACAACTGGATGAAACGGAGTTGCTCCTTGCTGAAACAAGCAAGGTGTTGTAGCAAACGAGTCTTCGGTTTTCAAATTGGGGTCCGCGGCCCCTTATATACGGGGTCGTGATTTTCTCTTGGGGGGGAATTTTTTTACGTGTAAAATAATGTGTAAAATAACTTTGTATGAATATCGCTATCTACAACAGAATACCATTGTGGATACCATTTTTATGTCTCTTAGACAGTTTCACGAGCCAATGGTAACTAGCGTTAGCTCAATGACGATCTCTACAGGAACGGTTAGCATGCTAGCTGTTCCCGTTCGTACAACTCTGGGGAAGTACGTAGATTCATGGATTCATTGCCAGAATCTCGAACTATCCCTTTAAAACGGGGCCCTTGGGTCATAAATGCCATAAATGATGCCGTTGTGTTGAAACGCCTGATGTTTATTAATGGTGAGAATCGCAGAATGGTGAACTAAACGACGGGAGAGTTTTGACTCTTAGATTGCTTCTTGTGTAAATATTTTCTGTCTGGATTTTAATGATGTGGGATGTGGAAGGAAGGGATGTGAGGATGATTTGGAAAGGGATACTCCTTGGGCAATAAAAGTTTGAAAACCCCTGGCCTTTGCAACGACCGGTGACCGCGGTCATTTGGCTGACCGATAACCTCCCTTCAAAAATTCCATGGCCGTCACAGCCCTAATTTCAGTCAATCTGTTTTTATTTCACCTTTATTTAACCAGGTAGGCTAGTTGAGAACCAGTTCTCATTTGCAACTGTGACCTGGCCAAGATAAAGCAAAGCAGTTTGACACAAATAACAACACAGATTTACACATGGAATAAACAAAACATAGTCAATAATACAGTGGAACAAAAGAAAACAATAAGTCTATATACAGTGAGTGTAAACGAGGTAAGATAAGGGAGTTAAGGCAATAAATAGGCCATGGTGGCGAAGTAATTACAATATAGCAATTAAACACTGGAATGGTAGATGTGCAGAAGATGAATGTGCAAGTAGAGATACTGGGGTGCAAAGGAGCAAGATAAATAAATAAATACAGTATGGGGATGAGGTAGGTAGATAGATGGGCCGTATACAGATGGGCTATGTACAGGTGCAGTGATCTGTGAGCTGCTCTGACAGCTGGTGCTTAAAGCTAGTGAGGGAGATAAGTGTTTCTAGTTTCAGAGATTTTTGTCGTTCGTTCCAGTCATTGGCAGCAGAGAACTGGAAGGAAAGACGACCAAAGGAGGAATTGGCTTTGGGGGTGACCAGTGAGATATACCTGCTGGAACGCGTGCTACGAGTGGGTGCTGCTATGGTGACCAGTGAGCTGAGATAAGATGGGGCTTTACCTAGCAGAGATTTGTAGATAACCTGGAGCCAGTGGGTTTGGCGACGAGTATGAAGCAAGGGCCAACCAACGAGAGCGTACAGGTCGCAATGGTGGGTAGTGTATGGGGCTTTGGTGACAAAACGGATGGTACTGTGATAGACTGCATCCAGTTTGTTGAGTAGAGTGTTGGAGGCTATTTTATAGATGACATCACCGAAGTCGAGGATCGGTAGGATGGTCAGTTTTACGAGGGTATGTTTGGCAGCATGAGTGAGGGATGCTTTGTTGCGATATAGGAAGCCAATTCTAGATGTAATTTTGGATTGGAGATGCTTAATGTGAGTCTGGAAGGAGAGTTTACAGTCTAACTAGACACCCAGGTATTTGTAGTTGTCCACGTATTTTAATTCAGAGCCGTCCAGAGTAGTGATGCTGGACGGGCGAGCACGTGCGGGCAGTGATCGGTTGAATAGCATGCATTTAGTTTTACTTGCGTTTAAGAGCAGTTGGAGGCCAAGGAAGGAGTGTTGTGTGGCATTGAAGTTAGTTATCACAGTGTCCAAAGAGGGGCCAGAAGTATACAGAATGTTTTCGTCTGCTTAGAGGTGTACCAGAGAATCACCAGCAGCAAGAGCAACATCATTAATGTATACATAGAAGAGAGTCGGCCCGAGGATGAACCCTGTGGCACCCCCATAGAGACTGCCAGAGGTCCGGACAACAGGCCCTCCGATTTGACACACTGAACTCTGTCAGAGAAGTAGTTGGTAAACCAAGGCTGTCGAGTCTGCCAATAAGAATGTGGTGATTGACAGAGTCGAAAGCCTTGGCCAGGTCGATGAATACGGCTGCACAGTAATGTCTCTTATCGATGGTGGTTATAATGTCGTTTAGGACCTTGAGTGTGGCTGAGGTGCACCCATGACCAGCTCTGAAACCAGATTGCATAGCATGATCATGATCATGTGCAATCCACTGACTCAGAGCTGAATACATTAGCTGGGGATAAACCTGGCTAGTTCTGACTGGTTGACCGGAGGTGAAAGGTGATAGAGGGGTCAGACAAGGGTCAGAGGCTGACCGTAGTTGTCGTAGGGATCCACGTTGATGTCAGGGATCTTCCAGCAGCGCACGGTTCCGTCCAGACCCCCGCTGTAGCACGAGTCTCCGTCCTCTCCCATTGCCAGAGACAGAACGGCACCACTGTACGCACACACAATTACACAAAGAGTAGCTATTATACCCAGAAACACACCAAAGCACGTGATAGTTGCAACAAACGTGTTTGCCTGCGTGCGTCACAAGGTGGGTGCTGGCGCGAGTGGTCTGAGATCACCTGTGGGCTCTGAAGGTGTAGATGGGTTCAACGTCCAGCGCTGCATTTCTGTGGAGGCAAAGACCAACATCCGTTTACACATCACAACACAGTGTTATAGCAAACTACCAGACCCCATTCAGTTTCTTTCCCACTCCTGGGCCTGTATTCATAAAGCATCTTAGATTAGGAGTGAGTGCTGATCTGGGATCTGTTTTTTCCCCCTTTAAATAACCATTCATGAGATTACATGGGACAGGAGGGACCTGATCCTAGATCAGCATGACAACTGTATGATACATTTTTTGAACACAGGCCCCGATATTGGTGTGTTATGTTCCTGCTATTCCTTAGGCTCTTACTTCTTGGAGTGTATGGCCTTGTTGAGGTTCCACAGCTTCAGGGTTCCGTCCTCGGAGGCTGTGAGTAGAACGGCCTGGCTGGGGTGGAACGTCAACGCTCTGATGGCATCAAAGTGGCTGCGCAGCGTGAAGCGAGGGTTCCACGTCTTCTTGAACTCCTCCCGGTTATCCTGCAGCTACACGCACACAGGTGTCAGAGTGTTTGTGAATGCATTCATTTAACAGCAGCGGGCCCCCACTGCTAAATTGTTGCCACCTATTTATTTATTTGGGGGGGGGGTTGAGTCCCTCAGATAGCATAAGAACACGGCTTAAGCCATGTTTAAAACTGCATTTCTTCTCTCAGTCCCGTCCCCCCCTCTGTTGTGTGTGTGTGTGTTCAAGTATTCACATCCACGGTGAGGTCGTTGTCGTTGGCCACGGTGAGGTCAGCCAGCTCTCCCAGGTTCATGTCTCCGCCCCCGACGGCGTCCAGGATGAAGACGTCAGAGGAAAAACCCAGAGCGCCACCTTAAGGAGCGGAGGAAGAACGGCTACATTCACCCACCATCTGATCAAAAACACATCCCTTCCTTCTTTCAATAGTTAAACAATTACCTCTTCAGAGCAGTATCCCTTTAGACGAGAGAGAGAGAAGCAATTTAGCTACTTTGGTATTTGAGGATCCCCATTAGCTGTTGCGAAAGCAGCAGCTACTCTTCCTGGGGTCCACGCAAAACATGAAACAATACAGAACAGTGTAGAACATTTGGTACAGCAAGACAGGGAGAGTTCTGGGGGTCGGGTGTTGTCTTACCTTCCCCGGAGCGAGACTGTCCCGACACAGAGGGGGGCGGGGAGGGTTTGGGGGGGAAGTCCGACATCATGCCCTGTAACTTGTTCCTGCGCTTCTCTGAACCAGGCCAGAGGAGAGAGACACAACACACACAGTCATGCAGAGAGAGAGCGAGAGAGAGAGACACACACACACAACACACACAGTCATGCAGAGAGAGCGAGAGAAAGGGACAACACGCACTCTCATGCAGAGAGAGAGAGAGAGACACACACAACACACACAGTCATGCAGAGAGAGCGAGAGAACGAGAGAGAGAGACAACACGCACTGTCATGCTGAGAGAGAGAGAGAGCAGACAGACAGATAGAGAGACGTGAAGGTCGAGAGTACACGTGACCACGCATACCGAAGGAGAGACGATGAGTGGTCAGAGAAATAGAAAGAGACGAAGAGACACGGACCGAGACACGGACCGAGAGACGGGCCGAGAGACGGGCCGAGAGACAGGCCGAGAGGTGGATGTAGAGATAAAGTAGCCAGGCACCAAACAGCATGCTTTATGCTGAACACATTGCTCCAGAGAGAGAGAGAGAGAGACACGTGGATGACAAAAGGCACCCAGCAAACACAACATATGTCATAGTGAGACACACAGACAATGGTTCACCATAGGCAATGGTTTATTGGCAGTAGAGGTGAGAGTACAGAACATGTGACTCCCTAGAAAGAGAGAGATGGGGATGAAGGGAGAGCGGGACTGGCAAATAGAAAGAGACAGACAAAAAGCTAGACAGACGAAGAGACAGACAGGTGTGGCTGAGGTGGTTGCTATGACGATGGCGTACCTAACTCCCGGCCGTCCCCTGAGATACGGGCCTCTCCCGCCCCCTCCCCCTCCTCCCCTGATCCCAGGAAGTCAAACTCGCTCAGGGCATCCTCAGAGTCGTCTTCGTCCTCCTCATCATCAGGGTCCAGGTCTGTGGTCATGGGCTCAGTCCCCATCTACACACACACAGAGAGAGAGAGAGAGAGGGCTTTAATACACATACACACACACACACACTTTGCCTTGTTGACGTGATCGGACCTTAACGCGAGGCTTCTTGTTCTTGTTGCGCTGCCCATCTATACGGTCCGTGCCCATGCCCTGGAAGTCATCTTCCTCATCACTGTCATCCTCATCATCATCCTGGCAGCCGTGTAGGAAGGGGATCTTATCCAGCACGGAACCGCCCAGACGCTCCTTAGAACCATCCTTCCCCGCCGCGTTCCTACCGACACACACACACATCAGAGGCAACACACACACACATCAGAGGCAACCTCCAACGGTAACAACATTACTGACAGTTATAGAAATTTGACAAAAACATGCAATACACCACCACAGACGTAGTACTCATCAACGACACGACTACCGCGGAGACAAGCTTCCTTTCATGTGTGTGTGTGTATGGGCGTCTCACCTCTTGATCTGCTCCTCTATCTGTCTGATGAGGAGTGACTCCCCCCCTGCCAGGGGCTCGGGGTCCGGGGCGGGCTGCTGCTCGCTGCTGGCCGGGGCGCCGTTAGCCTCGGGGCTGGTACGACCCAGCAGGGAGCGCACACGCTTCGAACGCATGTCCAGGATGGTGTCCGAGTAGCCCACCTCCTCCAGGTACCTACACACACGCCGAGCGTGTGCACAGACAAACCATGGCCACACACACATGATTAGACTCCTCATTCAGACTCAACAGTTTGTTTAAAGTGTTGGGGACAGTGTTGCTCTCTCGCTATGGGGAGGAAGCCTTACTCTCGCTATGGGGAGGAAGCCTTACTCTCGCTATGGGGAGCAAGCCTTACTCTCGCTATGGGGAGGAAGCCTTACTCTCGCTATGGGGAGGAAGCCTTACTCTCGCTATGGAGAGGAAGCCTTACTCTCGCTATGGGGAGCAAGCCTTACTCTCGCTATGGGGAGCAAGCCTTACTCTCACTATGGGGAGCAAGCCTTACTCTCGCTATGGGGAGCAAGCCTTACTCTCGCTATGGGGAGCAAGCCTTACTCTCGCTATGGGGAGGAAGCCTTACTCTCGCTATGGGGAGCAAGCCTTACTCTGACTATGGGGAGCAAGCCTTACTCTCACTATGGGGAGCAAGCCTTACTCTCGCTATGGGGAGCAAGCCTTACTCTCGCTATGGGGAGCAAGCCTTACTCTCGCTATGGGGAGCAAGCCTTACTCTCGCTATGGGGAGCAAGCCTTACTCTCGCTATGGGGAGCAAGCCTTACTCTCGCTATGGGGAGCAAGCCTTACTCTCACTATGGGGAGCAAGCCTTACTCTCGCTATGGGGAGGAAACCTTACTCTCGCTATGGGGAGGAAGCCTTACTCTCACTATGGGGAGCAAGCCTTACTCTCACTATGGGGAGCAAGCCTTACTCTCACTATGGGGAGCAAGCCTTACTCTCACTATGGGGAGCAAGCCTTACTCTCACTATGGGGAGGAAACCTTACTCTCGCTATGGGGAGGAAGCCTTACTCTCGCTACGGGGAGGAAACCTTACTCTCGCTATGGGGAGGAAGCCTTACTCTCGCTATGGGGAGGAAACCTTACTCTCGCTATGGGGAGGAAGCCTTACTCTCGCTATGGGGTGGAAAGCTTACTCTCGCTATGGGGAGGAAGCCTTACTCTCGCTATGGGGAGGAAGCCTTACTCTCGCTATGGGGAGGAAACCTTCTCGCTATGGGGAGGAAACCTTACTCTCGCTATGGGGGGGAAGCCTTACTCTCGCTATGGGGAGGAAACCTTACTCTCGCTATGGGGAGGAAGCCTTACTCTCGCTATGGGGTGGAAAGCTTACTCTCGCTATGGGGAGGAAGCCTTACTCTCGCTATGGGGAGGAAGCCTTACTCTCGCTATGGGGAGGAAACCTTACTCTCGCTATGGGGAGGAAGCCTTACTCTCGCTATGGGGAGGAAACCTTACTCTCGCTATGGGGAGGAAACCTTACTCTCGCTATGGGGAGGAAGCCTTACTCTCGCTATGGGGAGGAAACCTTACTCTCGCTATGGGGAGGAAACCTTACTCTCGCTATGGGGAGCAAGCCTTACTCTCGCTATGGGGAGGAAGCCTTACTTGCGCAGTAGCTGACGGCCCTCCTTCCAGGACATCTGATTGGCTGGCTCAGATTCAGATTCTGCTGGCCCATTGGGCACTGTGGGATAGACGAAGAGTCGATCAGAGGAGGAAGCTTTGATGTAACAGAAGCAAGCAGCAGAGCAACCCTCAAAGCTCGGTGCACTCCCCCCACCCATCCCCACACACACACACACACACACACACACACACACACAGTTAAGTGGGACAGATGTGGAAACAAAAGCATGAGGAAGTTACTAGTTCTTCTTTATCTAGGCTACATAGTGAACCAATCACTGATGCAAGGCCACAGACATTCTCCATGGTGAAAAGCCCAAGTCTGGTAGCAGATATAGTGAGCGGACACCGAGGGATGACAGTTTTACGTGGAAAAATGGACTGTCTTCAGATAGTCCACAGAAGGGCTGTCAAACACATGTCCCGGATCCGAGAGGGTCCAATCCCATCCGCGGGTGGTTTGACTAAAAAATACTTCATAAATGGATCTTGACTGTGTCCAGCTCGCTAATAATCACCCTAATGAAAGCTAGGTCAGGGAGCATTGAAAATGATGGGTAGGGCGAAATGAGTTTGACCCCCCCCCTGGCCTTAGAGCATACATAGAGTCGACATAAGGTCTACATAGAGCCTGCATACCTTGTTCTGCCTCTGGTTTCTTCTCCCCTGGGCTCTGGTCACTGCCTGTCTTCAACTTCTGGTGTTTGGACCTGCAGAGAGAGGAAGAACCACAAGATGGCCGTGTTACCCAAGCCCTACACTCTCCGTGCGTGAGTGCGTGTGTGCGTGCGCGTGTGCGTGTGCGTGTGTCTGACCTCTCTTGTTTAAGGGCGTACTCCAGCATCTTTATCCTCCTGACCAGGTCCTGCTTCATGTTCTCCTGCCCCTTCCTCTCACCCTGGAGGAACGTCACCTGAGCCTGAGCGCGCACACACACACACACACACACACACACACACACACACACACACACACACACACACACACACACACACACACACACACACACACACACACACACACACACACACACACACACACATAACACACATAACACACACACACAACACACATAACATTGTCTGTTACCAATCAACACAACTGAATTCGAGTATACCATTTCCCAGTTATTTTGAGCGAAGTCTGTTTGGGACCCACTAAACAAATGCCATGTACAGTGCAGAAATGCTCGCTGTTTGGTTTGGCAAACCGATGTTCCTTACAAGTGTCCCAGGCTAAGTGGTGGGTTGTGGAGGGAGCTGCGTTCTGCATTTAGAACTTCCCCTGACCAGCAAACCCAGACATCTGGAGGGGAAAACAATTGTGAGGAGAGGAGTATGTGCGTGTGTGTGTTGTGTGCGTGCGTGCGTGCGTGGTCCCATTGCTCTTCTGAGACCGCAAAACACACACACACACTCGCTAACACACAGAGCCACAGAAAAGTAGAACAGCCTAAAAAGCAAACGCAGTCTCATCAGGTCCGCGCGACACCGGCAAGATCATACAGCCGGGACACACAAACCTCACCCGTGAAAACAAAATAATGACACGGTGCTACTGCAAAAACTACCTCTGCTGTTGTAACTATATCTGTTACAACTGGCTATTAATTCTGAGAACACAGCATCTCCTGTGTGTTTCAGCTAGAAGTGTCTATCTGGTGTCTAACTCCAGCCATACCTACAGACTCCAGGTACTAAAATACACCTGCAGGACACCATGCTCAGGGCTGTGTCTGTCTGGGGGAGTAGGGGAGCGGCCAAGCCAGGTAGTGAAGGAAGCTACCGGGTAGATGCACTGAGGTTGGGTGTCGCCAGGAGAGCAGAGCACTGGGACACAGAGAGGGGCCGCTGTGGACGTCGTCGTTAAGTGGGTGGGGTTCTCACATGGTTCTGTTCCTTCCCTGACAGGGGCGAGCTGCGACCTGTCATTCTAACGCATTGTTCTTTACACACACACACACACACACACACACACACACACACACACACACACACACACACACACACACACACACACACACACACACACACACACACACACACACACACACACACACACACACACACACACACACACACACACTTCTTTGGAATGTCCCTCCCATCTCAGATAAGCATCAGTGATCTTTCCCAACACTATTCCTTACATTCCTGGCTTCTGTCTCCACTGGCCCACTGCAATCTGACATGGCTTTATTTGCCGTGTGTGTGTGCGTGTGTGCGCGTGTGTGTGTATGTGTGTGTCTGTGTGTGTGTGTGTGTGGTGTTACAGTGTACACACAGGAGCATGTCATCAGGATCCATGAACATCACATCCACTCCCTGTCTTAACAGCAGGACTTTGTCCAATCCAGTGCCCCGTTCGAACGCTTCAGACATGCACCTTTCCTTCCTTCCGTCCGTCCGTCCTTTCTTTCTTCCTTCCTGGAAGAGCTGGAGTAAAGGAGTCTACTGTAGGTGGTTTAGTTCACTCTGAGAGGGATTCCCTACAGATCAGTGATCTGTGATCAACCACACATCACAAAATGTTCCAAGCATATACACTATATATACACACACAAAAGTATGTGGACAACCCCTTCAAATGAGTGGATTTGGCTATTTCAGCCACGCTGACGGGTGTCTAAAAATTGATTGCACCGCCATGCAATCTCCATAGACAAACATTGTCAGTAGAATGGCCTTACTGAAGAGCTCAGTGACTTTCAACGTGACACCGTCATAGGATGCCACCTTTCCAATAAGTCAGTTCTTTAAATTACTGCCCTGCTAGAGCTGCCCCGGTCAACTTGAAGTCCATACAGAAATGGTTTGTTGAGATCGGTGTGGACGAACTTGACCGGCCTTTGGAGATGAACTGGAAAGCCAGGACTGCGAGCCAGGACTAACCATCGCCCAGCATCAGTGCCCGACCTCACAAATACTTGTGGCTGAATGGAAGTCCCCGCAGCAATCTAGTGGAAAACCTAGTGGAAAACCTCCCCAGAAGAGTGGATGGAGGCTGTTATAGCAGCAAAGGGGGGGGACCAACTCCATATTAATGCCCGTGATTTTGGAATGAGATGTTCGACGAGCAGGTGTCCACATACACTACACGACCAAAAGTATCTCACAGGACCTATGAACAAACTCACTAATCAATTTTGGTGTAGACTCGAATATAATGGGGGCCGGATCCTTGATTTTCTTACTAACAGAACCCAGAGGGTGAGGGTGAACGGGTGCCTGGCAGGGAACACCCCATCCTCAATAGCCTCCCCCAAGGGGGTTGTGTCCTCTCCCCTTCTCTGTATCCTGTACACTGACGTCGTAGCCAGTGCGAGAACCAACACATCCTGAAGTTTGCGGGTGACTCAGTAATGGTCAGTCTGCTTCACGCCGATGAAAGTAACCACGGTCCTGGTTGTTAAGGATTTTGTACATGGTTGCCACGGTGCTTTCTTTACAACCCGAATGTGACACAAAAAAAAAAACAAAGATATGTGTATGGACCCCTACCCCTCATAACGCCATCCTTCAGGGCCAGGTGGTAGCAACTGTAGCCAATTCTAAGTATCTTGGGACCGTGATTGATGATGAATTGAGCTTCGAGTGGAACACTGACAAGTTGTGGAAGAAGGGTAAAGAAGGGCCAGCAACACCTTCCAAAGATCCAGGACGACCTGTCTGACCTGCACAACAGACGACGTGGTGCGAATGGCAGAATCCACCCTGTCTGACAGTGCCCACCCCCTACAACAGGAGCTCCATGGCCTACCCTCTGACCCCTGGTGTAAATTCCCCAACTGTTAAGACTAAAACAAGTACGAGCACTCCGTTACCCTTTACCCCTACGGCCACTGGCCTTTTGAATACAGGGAATACTCTATTTTGATTATGTCGACGTGATGTTTCTGAGAATGTGCACAGCGCACTTCACTTACCTTCGGTGTGGGCCTTACCTTATACTATTGCCGCTGATAATGTTGATCATGAGCAATGTTATATTTATATCAATGGCTGCCAATCCATGGCTGATTCAGTAGCATCGTATGTATGTTTCACGTTATTCTTTGCTACGAAACCAATTGCCCTCTGGGACAAATTAAGTTGAAACTTCAGCCAAAAGAAACAGCTGTGAACTGTAATTAAAAGGGCATCAACTATGTTATAAACATGCCTGTTGAAAGCTGGCACATAAACCAACACCAGTCTGAGCACAAAGACAGGCTAATGAACTACCTTTCTCAGTAAAAGCACTACCGCGCTTCCTGTATGGCCATCTCTGTGTGGCCTGCTGAGGAGCTCAGTCAGTCCCACCCACCCTGCCTCTGGACAGGGTCAAGGGCAGCTCTCCCTCTCCCATACCCTCTCTGCCATCCTCCATCCTTCGGAGACGCATCAGCCGACAAGTAGAGCAGAGGACTTTACTGGGACAGGGAGCTGGAGTGTGTGTGTACCGTGCGTGTGTGTGCGTGAGTGCGTGCGTGCGTGCGTGTGTGTGCGTGCGTGCGTGCGTGTGTGATCTCACGGGGTGAGATCTTGTGTGGAGCCCCAGATCGAGGGAGATTATCAGTGGTCTTGTATGTCTTCCATTTCCTAATAATTGCTCCCACAGTTGATTTCTTCAAACCAAGCTGCTTACCTATTGCAGATTCAGTCTTCCCAGCCTGGTGCAGGTCTACAATTTTGTTTCTGGTGTCCTTTGACAGCTCTTTGGTCTTGGCCATAGTGGAGTTCGGAGTGTGACTGTTTGAGGTTGTGGACAGGTGTCTTTTATACTGATAACAAGTTCAAACAGGTGCCATTAATACAGGTAACGAGTGGAGGACAGAGGAGCCTCTTGAAGAAGAAGTTACAGGTCTGTGAGAGCCAGAAATCTTGCTTGTTTGTAGGTGACCAAATACTTATTTTCCACCATAATTTGCAAATAAATTCATTAAAAATCCTACAATGTGATTTTCTGGAGAAAAAAAATATTGTTTTGTCTGTCATAGTTGAAGTGTATCTATGATGAAAATTACAGGCCTCTCTCATCTTTTTAAGTGGGAGAACTTGCACAATAGGTGGCTGACTAAATACTTTTTTGCCCCACTGTACGTGTGCCACGCATTAGAGCACTGGGCTTTTCATTAGAGCTGAGAGAAGGGCATTACGGCCCCCCACTTAACATGCCCCAGCAGGAAGTGATGTCATCTTGGTCACCACTAGTCGGGAGTGCCACTGATCTTGAGTAGCAATGGCTACAAAGCGCTCTGTCCTTCTATTTATGGCAAGGAGTAACTGTGCCACAATTGTGATCGCAACGTTTAAATCTACAGTAATCTGACGTTTATTATCCAACTAGGAGTGCTGTAGGTCCTTGATCAGCACCAACTGTATTACCATAATGAAGTAGGACAAGAGCAGAAACACTCTTATCTTTTCTCTACAGACTCAGCAGGAGTATATTCAGATATTCAGTAGAGAAATGACTGCTTGATTTGGAACCCTTCTACAGTTCTAAGAGACAGATATAGCCTGACAGAGGTTGAGAGGCTTACGGGTTTTATAGCAGTATCCCTCATCCTCTCTTTCTTGAAGGAATCGCTGATCTTACCTGACCAGACAGGATTAAGCCAGGGCTGCCACCACTCAGCTTAGTCCTATCCCCTGTCATGTGAGATCAGTGATGACTAACAGGGCCCAGAGCGGTGCCCTCTGCAGTGCCACCTGTCTGTCCCTTGGCCTGGCCTGCTGGCTGTAGTCACGTGGCCCTGTGGCTCTGCTCTGGGGACGTCACACCTGGTCCACCCTACGCTGGGTGCGTATATAAACGGATGCATCCGGTTTCCAGGGGAAATGGAGAGAAAAAAATAGCCTGTGAAGCGACTTCCGCTTTTGGATGTCAACAAGGCGACACTCCACTTGATTGGTTGAACAGTGCAGAAGAGAACTTCCCCCTAGAAAAAAAATATGTTTTATCTCTCGTCAGGACCAGAAAGAAACGTCTGCTACGTTCGGTTACGCCTGCCCCAGCCAACTGCTCGGCCTGGCCCCTCCACAGCCTGCCTGGCTGGCTGTCACAGGAGACAGAGTGCCACAAGTGTTCCCGTTTAACGACCTGATTCAGCCCTAAAAAAAAACATACCACTGGCACACCATACACACACTGTCAATGTCACACACACACACACAGTCACGTGGGAGGGAAGGCCAAAAGTGTTTTCCACACACCGGGCAGTCATCAATCGACAACTTTTGGGTTGAGAGAGAGCAGCAGCCCAGAGCAAGTTAGGCTATATTCTGTATATTGTTGTGTGTTCTGTGTGTATGGAGACAATTCAGGCCTACATACATACAGTTGAAGTCGGAAGTTTACATACACTTAGGTTGGAGTAATTAAAACTTGTTTTTCAGCCACTCCACAAATTTATTTTCAACAAACTATAGTTTTGGCAAGTCGGTTCAGACATCTACTTTGTTCATGACACAAGTCATTTTCCCAACAATTGTTTACAGATTATTTCACTTATAATTCACTGTATCACAATTCCAGTGGGTCAGAAGTTTACATACACTAAGTTGACTGTACCTTTAAACAGCTTGGAAAATTCCAGAAAATTATGTCATGGCTTTAGAAGCTTCTGATAGGCTAATTGACATCATTTGAGGCAATTGGAGGTGTACCTGCGGATGTATTTTGTACTCAGTGCCTCTTTGCTTGACATCATGGGAAAATCAAAAGAAATCAGCCAAGACCTCAGAAAAACAATTGTAGACCTCCACAAGTCTGGTTCATCCTTGGGAGCAATTTCCAAACACCTGAAGGTACCACGTTCATCTGTACAAACAATAGTATGCAAGTATTAACACCATGGGACCACGCAGCCGTCATGCCATTCAGCAAGGAGACACGTTCTGTCTCCTAGAGATGAACGTACTTTGGTGCAAAAAGTGCAAACCAATCCCAGAACAACAGCAAAGAACCTTGTGAAGGTGCTGGAGAAAACAGGTACAAAAGTATCTATATCCACAGTAAACCGAGTCATATCAACATAACCCGAAAGGCCGCTTAGTAAGGAAAAAGACACTGCTCCAAAACTGCCATAAAAAAGCAAGACTACAGTTTGCAACTGCACATGGGGACAAATATCGTACTTTTTGGAGAAATGTCCTCTGGTCTGATGAAACAAAAATAGAACTGTTTGGCCATAATGACCATCATTATGTTTGGAGGAAAAAGGGGAGGCTTGCAAGCCAAAGAACACCATCCCAACCGTGAAGCACGGGGGTGTCAGCATCATGTTGTGGGGGTGCTTTGCTGCAGGAGGGACCGGTGCACTTCACAAAATAGATGGCATCACGAGGCAGGGAAATTATGTGGATATATTGGAGCAACATCTCAAGACATTATTCAGGAAGTTAAAGCTTGGTCGCAAATGGGTCTTCCAAATGGACAGTGAGCCCAAGCAAAGTCAAGGCATTGGAGTGGCCATCACAAAGCCCTGACCTCAATCCTATAGAACATTTGTGGGCAGATCTGAAAAAGTGTGTGCGAGTAAGGAGGCCTACAAACCTGACTCAGTTACACCAGCTCTGTCAGGAGAAATGGACCTAAATTCACCCAAATTATTGTGGGAAGCTTGTGGAAGAATACCCGATATGTTTGACCCAAGTTAAACAATTTAAAGGCAATGTTATCAAATACCAATTGAGTGTATATAAACTTCTGACCCACTGGGGATGTGATTAAATAAATAAATGCTGAAATAGATCATTCTCTCTACTATTATTCTGACATTTCACATTCTTAAAATAAAATGGTGATCCTAACAGGGAATTTTTACTTGGATTAAATATCAGGAATTGTGAAAAACTGAGTTTAAATGTATTTGGCTAAGGTGTATGTAAACTTCTGACTTCAACTGTACACACATGTATTTGTGGGAGATGAGAGAGCACATGTGAGTTATAATGGACAAGTGTGTGTCCTGCACACATGGTCTCAGAGCATGCCTACCCCTGGCACATCCTCGGCTCAAGAGGTTTGGCAGAGAAAACACACCAGGCATTGCCTTCTGTGTGTTTGTGTTTGTGCCACTGGGCTTTCCCTAGTTTAGCAGCCACTGGGGTCCTCTTATGTAAACTGCTGGGCTACTGTTTGAACAGGGCCCTCAACCGCTCCTCTCACTCTCTCCTGTCCCATGTTCTCCCCGCTAATTTGGCCTGAGAAAACCACACCACACCACACACACACACACACACACTCAAGTTCACGCATGCACACACACACACTCAAGTTCACGCATGCACACACACACACTCAAGTTCACGCATGCACACACACACACTCAAGTTCACGCATGCACACACAAACATTCACGCCTTCACACACAAACATTCACGCCTTCACACACATGTTCACACATAGACATTTTTCCCAGTAAGAGACTAGTGGTGGTGGTGTCGTACTTCCGACATCCATCCGCACGCTGCTATAAAATCCACACGGGCCTGTTTGTTATGGTTCATCCATAATATATAAAAGCTCCTATTTATATCTAGGCTATGGCCTATAGGGTAGAGTGAGAAGGAGAGTGAAATACACTGAGAGTAGTGGAATGGCATTGTTTTTCTACACAGGCCTTTAGGCTACTGTAAATAATCAACAAAACTCCTATTTCAGCAGCTCATGCTCATTCAGTTTACTTATAAGAAAACGTGTTGACAGGAGGCCACATATGGGGAAAGCAATGAAGAAGAAAAAACAGGCTTTGCACTCCCTAAGGGAGGCATGAGTGAAAATGTGCATGTGCGTAAACGGCGGAAAAGGACCACATTACGTCACCTGTCTTTTTTTTGTTGTGCGTGGCTCCGGGATTTACAAACGCAATTGGCATTACTGAACCCCTGTTGTAATTGACAGTGAGTCACGTGGCCCACCGTAATATCGCACAGAGAAAAATAGAAACCATCAAAGGGGTTCAGAAACAGCGGTGGCCAACCGCCTGGCGTTAATTCTAACCGCGTTCATTACCGTTGGAGCAGCTCGACAGCCGATTGACACCTCCACCTGTGTGATCCGCTATATATAGACAATGTCGATTATATGTCTGGCTGCGTTGGGATCAGGGGGTGAACGACATTGACTGCGCCTCAATGTAACGCCGCAATTAACACACACTGACAATTTAAAGTCCTGTGAGTGATGCAAGACGTCAAGTAAATTCACAATCCAGTGTTTTGGAATAGTCAAGAAAGGTGACATCATTTTCTGGAATCCCCAAATATTGGGTTTGCTTTGATCCCAGAATAACGCGTGCGTCTTAAACCACATCAACGCTTTTGAACTGACGCAAACATAGCAACATTGTTTGAAGTTACTCCAGCTAACATCCTGGAACACAGGATGAAAACATTGGTGATTATGTGGACAGTATCCCGTCCGATTAGCGAAACTATTGACGAGCGGTCGTGATTTCTGTGGGATGTGAATAATGGCAATGCTAGGCTAGCTTTTTTTTTCCTCCAAAATCCTAGCAAGCTACTATAGTCATAAATAGTCTACATAGCTATAGCTAAATAATAACACTGTAATTACCCTGAGTTCGTCTCTCTCGGCCTCCCAGCGATATTTCTCGGCCTGGAAGCGTCCCCATTCGAACTGGATAAAGTGCAAGATCCCAGGAAGCGATAGGCCTGCGTCGCCGTCTTGCGGTTCCCGAGGCTGCGACGATCCAGCCATCGCCCCGGCCGCTGATGCCGCCGCGGCCGCTTCTGTCGTCGCCTGCCCGAGTACCGATTTCGGCCCGTTCGGATTGCGCCCCACGCCGCTGCCTCCAGAGTTCTGGTTCGTTCCCCCTGCTACTCCGCCGGATCTTTCCGCCTCCATTTTAGCGCTCTCGCTTTCGCCAGGACAAGGAGGTGGAAAACAAGCAGCGGTAATAATAACAACCCAACCCTCACAGACCCAGCACAAGCACTCTACCCTTCTTTCTTCCTCTCTCGCGTAAAGAGCAACTGCAATAACTCATGGAGAAAAGGGTGCCAAAAAATGAGCTAAGAGCAAATCCACTACTGCTTCGACGGGGAATCGTTTTTTTCCATGAGTGGTAACCAGGGACGTCGTTCCTGCCATATTGTGATCTCACGCAAGCTTCCTGTGATTATTTCCTGAAACGGCAAAGCAAGGGTACAATGTTACAGAGCGCGGCATTGAAATGAAACTAAACGTCTCAGTATATTACCACTATTTGAGTTCATTTGTCAGTATCATATCAGTATTTTACACTGTAAGTAAGAGCTATTGAACTGGCGGTGTCTCCATGTTGTGCTTAGCTCAGCCACCTCTGCACACAGAGAGCGAATTCGATGTACGTGCGTTGTGGGTTTGTATGCTCTGTCTTATTCTTAACGATTTGGGGAATGTTAGGCTATATAACGGGGAGAACATGAATCACATTTGAAGACGGATGAGTTCTGCATATGAAGCTTTTAGAGGGGTCATGGCGTGGCCTTTGAAATGATGTACATTCAATTATTCTGTGGTTATTTATCATGATAAAAAAATCATTTATTGAGAATTGTCGTGGTTGCATTGGTTCCATGGTTGCATAGAAGCCATGCAGCGTTGGTGTAGTCTACTGACAGCGTTAAATGACGGGCTAAAAAGTATTTTGCCTTATGCAGACAATTCTAGGCACGGTTATTGCTGTAGCAATACTTGATAGCCTACGTTACCTATTCTAGAAGGGAGCATAGGCCTATACTTAAATGGAGCATCAATTTGAAGCATCTCAGTAGCTCATTTGGCTGTAATTGATAGTCAAGAATACAATCTAGGTCAAAGTATTGGCTGAAGAGAACTAGGGCAATCCAGTCCATGTATGGGAGACACAATGCACCCAGTCCCTTGACGTTTGAATATAATGTAATAAACTAGACTACGGCCTCTAAAGCCTGTCACAGCCATCTGAAGTGCTTTTATTTTTAGGACTCGTTTTAAAATCACGTTTTAAATTCCAGTGGTGTTTTCTGTGTATTTCAGCTATTCCAGCAGCTGGCCATTATTATTCCGGCGCACATAGGCTGTAGCTCTTTACTGATGGGGTCCTGATGTTTATGGACAGGCTTTCTGAATAGAGAGCTCCATCCTATAGCTTTCCCTGAGCCAGACGAGTGCAGCAAGAGGTGCCATGCGGGTGAGTTTCTGCCAGGGCCTTCTGACTGGAGCCATTGTTCTGAACCTGCTCATCCTCTACTATGTGTCCCGAGCCCAGCAGCAGATGATGGAGAAACGCCGGGACCCAGGAAGGGGCTCCAGGAAGGCTGCTTTACCTGCGTCCGGGCTGGGGGGGCGGCATGGGGGGCCTGGTGGGGGTTGGCGGGGGGATGGTTGGCCCTGGAGGTGTCGGGGGAGAGGGGAACAGCCACGGCCCCCGTGTGACTGTCCTCCTACGGGAGTTTGAGGACTTTGAGAACTACGTCGGTGATGTGGCACGCTCCTTCCTGCACCAGAGACCTGAGCTGCCCTTCTTGGCTGTGTCTGACACCCCGCCCTATCCCCCTCTGTCTCTCCCCGATGGGGCCCGTCTCCTGGTGCTCTCCCCCCAGCCCAGAGCAGCCTCCGCAGGCCCACCGGCCAGAGTTCCACGTCCAGACAGAGTTTGTGCTGCTGGTGCCTGACGGGGTGGAGCTGGAGCAGGGCCGGGCTGTGGAGAGGCTGATCCGGGAGCTGGAGGGGGAAGGTGGGGGGCCCGTGAGGCTGGTGGCGGCCCCCGTGTTGGCGCGCTCGGCCGTCCAGTGCCTGCACCTGCGGGTCAGTCTGAGAGAGTGGACGGCCACCTACACCCCAGCGGCGTCTGGGAGCAGTGGTAGCGTGTGCACAGCCCTTCAAGGGGACGCAGTGGTCCTCATCCGCTCTGAGGACCTCTTCAACCTGTCTGTCCCACTGGGGAGGCCCCTGCTGCCCTCGCTCTTCATCCAGACCTCCCTGCATGGCTGGAAGGTCAAGCTCCTGGAGAGCCCCTGCTTCTCCACCAGCCACCGGCCTCTCTTCAGCTCAGCCCACAACCAGTGGAAGGCAGACAGCCACCTGAAGGAGGCCACTAGCCGGCTGATGAGGAACTTTGGGCTGAAGCGTCTGCTACTGGCTGATGGGAAGGAGCAGTGGCACGGCTGTGGGAAGGAGACGGAGCGTTGCTTCAGTACGGTCCGGGACGACACCCCTGAGTACCTGTACCTGGATCGCTGGACCCCTCCATGCTGCCTGCGCGCCCTACGAGAGACCACCAAGTATGTGATCAACATCCTGGAGAGCTCCGGGGTGCGCTACTGGCTGGAAGGAGGCTCCCTGCTGGGGGCGGCCCGCCACCAGGACGTCATCCCCTGGGACTATGATGTGGACCTGGGCATCTACCTGGAGGACGTGCCCAACTGTGACTACCTGAAGAACCTGGACTCTGGTTCTCTGGTGGATGCTAACGGCTATGTGTGGGAGCGGGCAGTGGAGGGGGACTTCTACCGGGTGCAATACAGCGAGGCCAACCACCTCCACGTGGACCTGTGGCCCTTCTACCCGCGGAACGGCGTCATGACCAAAGACACGTGGATGGAGCACAAGCAGGATGTGGAGTTCCCCGAGCACTTCCTGCAGCCGCTGGTGCCGATGCCGTTCGCCGGCGTCACCGCCTACGGCCCGAACAACCACCGCGCCTTCCTGGAGCTCAAGTTTGGGGAGGGGGTCATCGAGAACCCCCAGTACCCCAATCCTGCCAAGAAGAGGCTGGACAGGAGCCGGCTGTGAGGGAGGGGTGTGGCTGGGACCTTTGGGGTTTTCATGTGGCCCCACCAAAAGGACAAAACGATTCTAGCCACAACCCGAAACATATTGGTAGCAATCCGTGATTGGGTCACAAGTGGGTATCCTTTGGGAATAACTGTCCTCAAGGTTGCCAAAATGCACGGATCAATGAAAAGTCCCTGGAGGGAAGTGGTTAAGAGAGAACCGGCGCTGCTGCTCTAACCCGGGCCAGCCACACTGATGCCACGGACAAGTGTGTTTGTTTGATTTACTGCCTGCCTTTGTCATCTGTCTCTTTAACACAAGATCCTCCCCGTGGGGGAAGCAACGGGCTGCACGTTACGTCAGGAGGCGTGACTGACTGACCTCTGTCAGAACCGTGTCCGTCACTGCGCCTGAGACTGTGGAACAGGGCCTGTTTTCATAAAGCGTCTGTCTGGTTGAGTAGGAGTGCCGATCTAGGACCAGGTCCCCGGCGTCCCATGTCATCTTATTCTGCGTGATTTAAAAGGCAAAACCGATCCTAGATCAGCACTTTATGGAACACAAGAGGACTGCTGCTGACCTACATGACAGGTCGACTGAAGACTCCTTGCAGAGGTCCATTATTCTGTATAAGCTGTGAATTAAGTATAGAGACAGAGTATTTATACATTCAAAACGGTATTCTGTTGCACATCATTTTCCGGTACATAAATTACCAGGTATTTAGTAAGAAATTCTATGGTAAAATGGTAATTACACAGTAATTCTATATTTTTTTTAAATATTTTTTTTTTTTTTTTGGGGGGGGGGGTTATGAATTGTTTTGAAATCTTTGATGTAGTAACATAAAGTATTAGTTGTCATTACCACAGTTTTCTGGTAGTTATCAGGTGATCATTAAAGTGCTACCAGATATCTAATGGCATATACACCACAATATCAGCTGCTGTTAAGGAATATCTGACACAATCAGTGTTGATGGCTGTGTTATTATTGATATTAGGAATATACATGTGTTGGTCAATTCTGTCCTAAAGCTAAAGATGTACTCCATGAAATAGATGTGTGGATTTGTTGCACTGATTCACTTTCTTATTTTCAATTTGTTTACTTCATGTTCAGGGTACGATATGTATGACTTTTGACATTTTGAACTGTCAACTGATGCCACTGGGTAGGCTTTGGCATGTCCCATCAGCATGATGATTGTGGCTGTCCATTTCCCAGTGGTAAAATGAGGAGCTTTCTCTTCAACTCTGACTTGGGTATTCATGTCATGATTAAAGCTCCGTCAGTCCATTCAGGTGCATTCAAATCCCAGGTATGAATGATAAAAAACTGAACTATCCAATATACTAAATGAAATGTGTGTGTCATCTGTTGAGTGTTGCTGTTTCATTAGTGTCCTGCCTTGACTGGAATGTATAAAGTAATCTGAATTGTGAGTGAAAGACTGATATCTGATAGGTGCCACTTGTTTGCGCTTGACCTATCGTTTTACAAAAATGCACAAAAGAACTCTTGCTGTCAATGTGTGTCGCTCCATTTCATGTACTGAAGAAAAAAATAATTATAACACTACTGTTGTTTGTGTTTCGTCATTTGAGGTTTGTGGATTTGGTGATACAACGTTGTATACATTCCAGTGTTTCGGGAATAATTTAAGAAATACATTTACCAGGTGGGCTGAAAGCTGTCTTCGGGTTTGAAAAAAATAGACGGATTTAGTATGCAACTCCCCTGTTTCACCAGCAGGTGGCAGACGAGCCTTAACATTTGCACCGCTTCCTTGGCCACTTTAACCACCTCTGAATGAGAGACGGCATGTAGTGGACATTGAATGGGTAACTTGTGAATATTGCCGTGGGAAAGTCACTAGCTGCAAAAATCCCCCAGACAAAATACATCCAACTAAATTACATTTCTGAATCCTACATTGATTAGCTAAATCCAAGTACAAGAACACCAGAACACATTTCAGTGAACTGAAAATACTTCCGTCTTGTTCTTTCCCCTCTGCATGTAAAGTTGAACCACTGGCTGAATTCAATTGAGAGGGGTGTAAAGTTACCAGATTGCTAACAGAACAACAATGAACATGTCTAATAGGAGACCTAGGAATGTCAATACGGAAAGATTAACCCTAAATGTCCCCATTTGTAAAACCTAATGCCAGCTATTCTTCAACCAACGGGGCCATATAGCACCGAATCTCATTATAGGATATGAAACCTCAACACCTGTTAGTGTGGGATCAATAAATTGGGCACTTTCCCAGTCTGTGTGTGTGTGTGTGTGTGTACACAACCCAGGTAGGTGATGTAATATTGTAATGTTGGTGACTGCATTGTGTGTGTGTTGGGAAAGGTCTATATATATTTATTTTTGTCCACCTTTATTTAACCAGGTAGGAAAGTTGAGAACCAGTTCTCATTTACAACTGCGACCTGGCCAAGATAAAGCAAAGCAATTCGACACATACAACAACACAGAGTTACACATGGAGTAAAACAAACACAGTCAAGAATACAGTAGAAAAATACGTCTATATACAATGTGAGCAAATGAGGTGAGATAAGGGAGGTAAAGGCAATACATAGGCAATGGTGAAGTAAATTCAATATAGCAATTAAAACACTGGAATGGTAGATTTGACAGTAGATGAGTTTGCAAAGTAGAAATACTGGGTGCAAAGGGGCAAAATAAATACGGTAGGGGAAGAGGTAGTTGTTTGGGCTATTTATAGATGGGCTATGTACAGGTGCAGTGATCTGTGAGCTGCTTTGACAGCAGGTGCTTAAAGCTAGTGAGGGAGATAAGTGTTTCCAGTTTCAGAGATTTTTGGAGTTTGTTCCAGTCAATGGCAGCAGAGAACTGGAAGGAGAGGCGGCCAAAGGAGGAATTGGCTTTGGGGGTGCCAAGTGAGATATACCTGCTGGAACGCGTGCTGCGGGTGGGTGCTGCTATGGTGACCAGCGAGCAGAGAAGGCGATTGCCAGGGGCATGTCTGAAGTTCCATTAGAATGAATAAGTACATGTCTCTCAGTCAACACCTCATGGAAGCAGGACAGCACCAGGTAGTCTGTGTAATAGGTTCCTTTATGGGCATCGCCGTTAACTACAACCTGACAAACTTGTCTTGTCCAGAGGGCCTATTCACAACGTGTCATAGTGGATACACCGAGTGTACAAAATGCCCAAGACTGACCAGGTGAAAGCTATGATCCCTTATTGATATAACTTAAATCCATTTCAAATCAATGCAGGTGAAGGGGAGGAGACAGGTTAAAGAAGGATTTTTAAGCTTTGAGACAACGGAGACATGGATGTGTGTGTGTGTGTGTGTGTGTGTGTGTGTGTGTGTGTGTGTGTGTGTGTGTGTGTGTGTGTGTGTGTGTGTGTGTGTGTGTGTGTGTGTGTGTGTGTGTGTGTGTGTCATTCAGAGGGTGAAATGCCTTTGAACAGGGTGTGATAGTAGGTGCCAGACACACCGGTTTGAGTTTGAGACAAGCCAACTTGACACAACTGTGTGAAGCGTCAGTCAACATGGGCCTGTATCCCTTGGGAAATGCTTTCGACACGTTGCAGTCCACGCCCCGACGAACAGGCTGTTCTGCGGGCAAAAAGGGGTTGCAACTCAATATTAGGAAGGTGTTACCCGTACACTGTCTATACATCAACCTTTGTAATATTTATGTACACAGCCATTACCATTAGGTCCTCTGTGGCGCCATTGGTACAGCATGGTGTTTGCAACACCAGGATAATGGGTTTGATTCCCGGGGGTGCAAAAAGAATACGGGCAGGGCTGAAAGTCGCTTTGGATAAAAGCGCCTGCTAAATGGCATAGATTATCGTATTATTATTTAGAAATATGAAATAGAGGCAAAGTCAACAAGTGAATATTAATTTTAAAAGTATTTTATTTCTAGAAATAACGGAGTCATTTCAGAGCAAAACCGTGGTTCTCTACAGCTCTAGTAACTATGTCATCGTGTGGCCATGGTGACTGACTACACATCCACCATCACCACAAATACATACATCTGTACACACGCTGACACACACACCAAAGACCCGGTGGAATGTTTTTTTTTTTAAAGCATTGCACAAAACATAAAGACAGACAGCAGGGGGGGGGGGCAAGCTGCAGAATCAGAGGTGGCACCACAGGTTCAAAAGTAGCATAGCAAAATAATTCATAGGTGTCTTTTCTGGTGCCTGAACCGGGTCATGGTCTGGGCCCTATTCATAGGCTATTGCAGGGTCCAACATTATTTTTTTAACCTTTATATAACTAGACAAGTCAGTTAATTTAAGAACCAATTCTTATTTACAATGACGGCCTATTAGCTTTTATCTCACTGGCCTGAATAGGCCAGTCGGCGTGACTGGGCCTTAAAGAATCGATGCACTGGGGTCATGCAGAGACCAATATGTTGGCACGCTTTCTCTCGCTTTCTCTCAGCTATTAAATGTATTTTTTAAAAATCTGTTTAATATAATTTCGCAACACAAGCCATTACTTTATTCTTTAGAACTGCATTGTATTAATTGCATTCCCTTATTTTCTTTTAAAGTACGTAATTGAGAATATTTGTTTCACATCTCAAAATAGGACGCTGTCCCTTTAAGACAATTACGTTCCAAAAGAGATTTTATAAACTGGGTGGTTCGAGCCCTGAATAGTGATTGGCTGACAGCCGTGGTGTATCAGACCGTATACCACGGTCATGACAAAACATTTATTTCTACTGTTCTAATTACGTTGGTAACCAGTTTATAATAGCAATAAGGTACCTCTAGGGTTTGTGGTATATTGCCAACATACCACGGCTAAGGGCTGTATCCAGGCACTCTGCGTTGTGTCGTGCAGAAGAACAGCCCTTAGATGTGGTATATTGGCCATATACCACACCCCCCCGGGCCTTATTTTTAATCAACTTGGCTAGTACAGTAAGATAGTCTGTAAAAACATTTTAGCATTCGTCTTGGCTATCACCAGTAGCCAGTATTTTGCTTGTATGTTCACTATTGAAGGTTTACCGTTGTAAATCACTTTCCCCCAAAATAAATAAGCTCAGTGAGTAGATTTATAGTCGCTTATTTTTGCTCAGGAAAACAGTTTACAGAGCAGGTAAGTGTTGAACTGGAACACAAGTAACTGGCCCATAGGTGCTGCTGCTATGAAAGTGGTGAAACTGCATTGAAAGTGGTAAAACTGCATTGCAGTGCTAGAGGTGTCACTACAGACCTGGGTTTGATCCCAGGCTGTATCACAACCGGCCGTGATCAGGTGTCCCATAGGGACTGACTTGTCTAGTTAAATAAAATAAAAATGCTGTCTCGCCAAAAGGTTTAACAGGCTCTGTGCAGAATGATAAACATTGAGTATAAAAAGCTATTACCAACAAATTATTAAAGCATCAAATATAACTAGCAAAAATAAACTTTCAAATAACGTTAAGTCTACAAATAAAATGTTTTTTTTTAAAGTGTTCATGATTTGGGTAAGGTACATTCTTCACTTGATGAAGGGAAGCCAGCTTGGAGACAATTTAAAACAGTAGAACTGATCTGAAAAGAGGCTGACGAGTATGTTCCCACTCAGCCACTGGCCTCGTCTGCTTTGAGAAATACATTTCAAAAAAGAAAATAAAAAGCAATGAAAAAACACAAATTGATAAACGGCCTACAGTCAATAACCCCGTGCTTTAAATGATACACCTGTCATAGAGACAAATAGAATTTCATAATTTATTCCTCTAAATTAAATGGCCTCAGACTTGCTCACTGTAACTTCCCCCACTTATCTTCCCACTCGTCTGCCAAAAGTCCTATTCCCCAATAAACATAGGACATGCAACATTAGGTTACTGCGACTCTTAAGCCTAGTGAAGGAACAGGAAGGGCAACACCCATAGAATTAAGAATTCGAACACTAGAATGGACATTAACCTTCTTATCAAGGTCCAAATGTCAGCCATGTTGGTCAGGGAGGTGGTCAACCGTGGTTTGCCAGTGCTGTGATAATATAGTGTAAAACAAAAATTGATCTGCACTCCATGTGTCTATTAGCTAGCTAGCCAGACAGTTTGAGGAATGATCCTATACATTTTTTCAAATTAACAGCTAAAATGATAACATTCCTATTCAAACAATGCAGTCGATCCACAGCCATTCACAAGCTCAAATTTAGCACAATTCATGATGTATTACATGCATTACATCCCTTAAGTAAAAGCAGGAAATGCGTCACCTATGCCTCTACTGCCATTCATTCCCATGACTGTTTTTGGATTTCGCCCTGACCAAGATGGCTGCCATTTTGTCCCATTCTGAAACTTTGAGATATGACATTTCCCCTCTTAGTAATTTAATAGGATCTCTATTGCAACACCTCTCACACATTCTTTTAACATTGTAAAACCACTGTGAGAACATGACGCCTTCATTTGGACTGTTTAAACCCCATTGTGCTTGGCCCCAGACTGACTGAAATGTTTGGGATAAAAACAGCTACAGATTAGAAGCATTGAGCAGAGCCACAGTTCTTGTGTGAGAAAAGTCCTTTCTCCCAGCAGTGGAACATCATTTAGGATTCAACTTAATTTGGTACATCATACAGTACAGAGGATCTTGTGTGATAACTTTGGAATTTTCATCATCTACTCTCAGAGTACAGTGAGAAATAGTGCAGGCTACTTCATACACAGAGAAACAAACTGTACATGCGGCTGTGATATAGAAAATATGGAGATATTTGCCTTTTCAAGACTGGTTACTGTTATAAATATTTAAAAAAGGGGAGTGGAAGTCAGGGCCAGCTCTTCTGAACCAAAGCAGCATTCAAAGGACTCCAATCTAGAGTCCTTAATCAAAAACACTGTCACGTTCAAATCTGAACAGCCTCGGTTCACGCTCTCCTTTACCCCCCCCACCCCCCCAACCTGGACCTCTCAGTCTCGCTTAGAAAGAGAGAAGACACAAGGAAAGGAATCGTCTTTAAATGGAAGTCTAAAAAGGCCCTCTCCCCCTCCTTTCTGGCATGATTGAGGGGTCAAACGGAGGGTCATCGCTGACACGTCAGCAAACCATCTACATGACAGACTCTTTCTCAGAGCTGCGAGCAGCCGCCGTCTCGTCGCCCGCGCCCCTGCTGCTCTCCTTCTCCTCGATGAGGGGCGAGTGCTCCGGCAAGGCGGGCGTGCCATCCACCAGCTTTACCTCGCTTAGCTCCGGCCCCTCCCTGGGCTTGTCAGAGCGGTCCACGTACCACTGCAGCAGCCCGGCTCCATAGGCGTCGCCCTCCACGTTCAGAATGGTGCAGGTACGGTCCCTGAAACAATGGTTCGAAACAAGTGGTCACCATATGCATTCAGTTGTCATGTCAATTCTGTGTCAAGTGTATGAAGCAGACAAAAACGGTCGCAGGGTGTTATGACATGTCTACGACAGCATTATAGAGTGCTTGTGGTGGAGGAGCTGTTCCAGTAGAACCGCAGTCAACACGAGGTACTCACACGAGCCAGTCGACGGCGAGGATGAGGGAGATGTCGCTGGTGGGCAGTCCCACTGCCTCCAGGATGATGGCCAGCGTCAGCACGCCCCCCGCGGGGATCCCTGCTGCCCCCACACTGGACGCCGTGGCTGTCACTCTGACAGTGGGGGCGGGACATGCAGAAAATTAGCCACTCAAAGAGCACAGCGTTTCCTAATACTCAGCCTGGCGAGTTTGACCCAAGTTTTATTCAAGTCTGTTTTGCATGCGTGTAGAACAGCTACTACCATTTGAATTCGCTCCGCTTTAACCAACACAATCAAACGGAACCGGATCAAACGGACTAGAGGGAGCGGGACTCACAGGATGGTGAAGACTTGGATGAAGTTGAGCGGGATGTTGTTGAGCTGAGCGATGAAGACGGCCGCCACACACTGGAAGAGCGCTGCACCGTCCATGTTCACCGTGGCCCCGATGGGCAGAATGAAACGACTGATGTGCTTCGACACACCGTTGTTCTCCTCCACGCACTTCATCAGGGTGGCAGAGCAGGGAGCATGAGTGTGTGAGAGAGTGTGTGAGAGTGAGAGGGTGGCAGAGCTGAGAGAGTGAGAGAGAGCATGAGTGAGTGTGAGAGAGTGTGAGAGTGAGTGAGTGAGTGTGAGAGTGAGTGAGTGTGAGAGTGAGTGAGTGTGAGAGTGAGTGAGTGTGAGAGTGAGTGAGTGTGAGAGTGAGTGAGTGTGAGAGTGAGTGAGTGTGAGAGTGAGTGAGTGAGAGAGTGAGTGTGAGAGTGAGTGAGTGAGAGTGAGTGTGAGAGTGTGTAAGAGGGCTAATTTCTCTTCTGACGTATTCACCAATGTTGCTCTTCCCAGTAACACTGTTGGTAACATGTTGTTACGCGTCACTTGAATAATTGTATTTTAACTGCATAGTAAATGGAGTTGAGCATTCTTGGTACGGTACAGAGCAACCTTGGTATAAGAGTAATTAAGGATTTTACCATCCTCTCTAGTACGGTGATCTAGCGACTACAACCGTACCTGGAGCTGGTGCCAAAGCCGGTGGCCAGAGCGGTGAAGATGCCCCACAGGAAGGTGTAGGGGTTCTTGCGGGTGATGATAAAGTAGATGCCCGGCAGGACCAGCAGGCCGTGGATGGCGTGGCCGACGATACAGCAGGCGATGTACTTGCCCAGGCTGGCAAACAGCGTTCCCACGTCCTCCATCTCCACGATCTTCCCTGCTACCAAGAACATAATTCCAAGGGGGGCATACCTGGAGAGAGGAGGGAGAGGTGGGTCACCGTTATGAATTTTTAACACAGTCCAATGTACAAATACAATTCAAAAACGAACAAATATGCATCAATATTACCACATATGAAGCAAGTACAAATACAACAATTAGTGACTTAAGGTCCTTGAAAAACACTATTTAAACACCATATTATTAGTACAAATCACGAGTTGACGTGTGGAAGAGAACAAACGCGGGGTGGCAAAATGCACACACACACACACACACACACCATCCGCGTATCCTCTCTCACACCCAGATCTAGTCCCTGCAGTGCTGCTGGGCAAACGGCTTCCCTTACCACATGATCCAGGACACCAGCACCATGGTGGCCTCGTTGAAGGAGTTGAAGAACTTGATGAGGATCTCTCCCTCCTCTCCCAGCTTCCTCAGGGCCACACCAAACACTATGGCAAACACCACCAGTCCTAGGATGTTCATACCGTCCTGGTCTGTGCCAAAGGGAACCTAGACACACACACACACACATTAGCCACTCAACACAACGCGGTAACTCAGGTCGGCGTGAGTGATGCCTTCTAGACACGTTCAAACTATCAACAGCCATAGATATTAGAAAGTCAAATGTGACATCCCATTTAGATTCTAGTCAACGCACCTTCTCCACTGTGATGCTGGGCAAGCCATTCGAGACATTCTTGGTCACAAGCTTGTAACTGGTAGCGTACTGCAGACAGAGAGGGACATATTTCATTAGCACACCGATGCGGGACGTGTTCTGTTTAACTAACTAATTATGTGGATTTTTTTTTGTGAAGCCTTAAAATGCTTCGCATGTCAGCAATCACGTTTTCAAGATACTTGACTTTCAAACGGCCAATTGTAACTTGCCACATCATCATCATGATGACGCGTTTTGTCTCACGGGGCAAATTACAATTTGCTTTTTGAAAGCCCCGCAGCTTGAAAACGCGATTGCGGACATGCAAACAAAATTGGGATCGTATCAACAGCGGACTGATGAGGAAAACAAAAATGTCACAAAAGAGTTTGAGTGGATTATTCCTTTACGTCTGGGTTTCTCTCCTTCTATTGTATGTGCAGTACAAGAGGACACTCACAGACTGAAAGGCAGCAGACACCAAGTTGGAGGGGAAGATGTTTCTGGAAGAGAGAACAAGAGACACATTCAGTACACTACAAAGGCACCAGCTGTGCTGACAGTGACCCTAATGATGATCAGAAAACCAGAATATGGGGGGGGGGGGGATTACAGGAAGGGAAACATTAAGTCACTTCACCTCTGAGGGACTCTGCTAGTTCAGGCGTGTGACAGTCAGGGCTGAAATGTATTGGCTTGACTTTCTGGTGTGTAACGGTATACGGAGGGCCGTGTACCCGTTGGCGTTCGACAGGAGGTTCTACAAGAGGTAAAAGTCGCCAGGAGACATTCATCTACAGTCCGTTTGGAGTTTCCCCCCTTAAAATGGCGCAAAAGAGAATCCTTAATTGAAACCGCAACTAAGCTTTCTACGTGCCTCTCAAAAACATACACGGCTATGGATGCAAGAACTGACCATTCACATAGCTTTAACCATTCTTTGATGCTATTCAGTGTATATTTACAAACATTGGCGTAAAATGCACTTATATTTTGAGTTCTGGTGGGGTACAACAGTTGAACTAAGCTTAAATAGGCATTTCTAAATTCAACTCTTCAAAAACCCATGGGTACTTCTCAATCATTAACTTATCATTCCAAAAATGGAATTTGGGGAAAGGTAAACTGATTCGAGCTAAAGTTAACAAGCCACGGGATGCAACACCTAACTGAACTCCTTGTTCTAACTTCTAAGCCATCTTTCCATGATCCCTTTATGCTAACTCGGCGCCTATAACCTCGGGCACCAACGCCTCACGAGGGAACCAACCACGAGTTCTGTCATGTGGGAAAAGCGGGGGAAAAAAATGTCAGTGTTTTAATCCTCCGACCTGCCCCCAAAAACTGCTGCTGCTGGGATTTCATGCCCAAACCCAGACCTCACAGAGAGAGGTGGGCAGATTACTGCTCTACGATACAGCACAGACACACCCCAGTGGAGTTACTGTACCAACCCTTAATAAAGCCACATACAGGCCAAGTCTCAGAGCACTAAGTCACACCCTAACAACTTCACTCCCAGTCAACATCCATATGGATTTAAAGTAATAAGGGATGAACTTGTTTCGTGTTTTTATCCTGCAGCTCTTTCTGACCTGAACACGGGCGGGACAGGAAACAACGCATTGTGGGATTAAACGGCCGCAACCATGTGACAGAGGGTAGAATGAGTTAAGGTAGAAGTGGCCCTTAAACCACACTTCTAGGAAGCTGACCGCTATCAGTCTAACAAACCATGTCAATTCAAAACACTCCACTTCCATGGCTGTCACAGGACTTGGTATATATATATTTTTGTAAAGGGAACGGAAATGACTTGCCTCGCTAAATAAAGGTTAAATAAATAAAAACATCTTGCTCTGGCTGGGAGTGAAGGTCCCACAGAAACAGGAAGCAGTGACGTTAACGTGGGTGTCAAGTTTCAACGGACAACCGTCTGCCTGCCCAAAACTCGCTGGACGATGGCCACAGATCTCTGTTTAGATTTAATACCTGGCTGACCCTACCTAACCCCACCCCCTCCCTCCTTATTTTTCCTTCCTGGTAGGCCGTGTCATGACAACCCAATGCCACCACGGTCATTAAAGCCAAATTAACGTGGCTAGACGCTCGGACATCGGGTGGTGGTTGGAATAGACCGACGGAAAAAGAGAACGCGAACGGGGCTGCAGGCGAAGGACTGATACACCCTCCCTGACCAGTACAGAAACACCCTCAAACGAAACACACAAACGCTCCCGGGTGGCAGCCGGATCTAACACCCAAGGAAAAGTAGACACGTTCAAAGTAGACACACTACTTTGAACGTGCAACGGAGCACATATTAAACCGTAACCCATCTGGGTCAGGGTCCAGTTTTGGCTTGCGGTGTGCGTGCGTCCAGCCGTGCGTACGCCTCAGTTTGTCATGTTACTGTAAAAATGTGCAGTTGACATTTTGCCATCAATGCGCTGTACACGCTTAGTGTCATAGCGGGTTGGTACTGTATTCACATTACCGTGGTGTTTGAGTAAAGAGCGAAGGGGCTGGTAAAACAGCATAAATACACACAACACAGCCTGCCTGATCTTCTGGGGACATGTGAAGAGTGGTGCTGGGTGTGTTGTGTTTACAGTGCAAGAGGCGTCACTGCAGTCCCTGGTTAGAATCCAGGCTGCATCACATCCGGCCGTGATTAGGACTCCCATAGCGTGGTGCACAATCGGCCCAGTGTTGTCCGGGTTTGGCCTGGGTGGGCTGTCATTGTAAATAAGAATTTTATATATATAAATATTTAAAAAGGTATATAATAAAACGCCTTCTCTGTCTTGGACACTCCTGAAATACTGCTCAGGTATGTGAACCAAATACCATAGAGAGAGAACTGTAGAGGCATGTTACAGGAAGGGGGGGGGGGGTTGACGCAACAACAACAACTCTACCGCCACCTTTCTTTGTTCCTGCAAACCAATTATTTTGTCCCGAGGCTTTTAAATGACTTGCCTCCCCATTCAAATCCAGTGAATAGTAGCGCCGCCCTTCTCTCTTAACGCCGTCTACATATAACAGCTACCCTCTGTCCTGCATGTTCGTCTGTGTGTCTACGTCTCCGGGTTAAACTAACAAGTCGAGAACGAGACAGACAATGTCTTGCAGGTAGGTCAGTAAGAGCAAAGGGCATATCCTTTCAACTGAAGTCCAACACTACCAGTCACTCCATGTGAATGAGTTACTGGGCATGTCAAACCTTGGATCAGTAAACAAACAAGAGGTACAACACTGCCTGCATACCCGTGAGCGACGCATTGGGCTAACAGGCGGGAAAGCAAAAACGGATGAGAGCCAGGTGGATATAAGCAGCGGAGGCTGCTGAGGGGAGGACGGCTCATAATAATGGCTGGAACGGATCCAAGGGCATCCCATTCCACCGATTCCCTTCCGGCCATTACCTCCAGCCCGTCCTCGCAATTAAGGTGCCCGGCAACCCTCTGGTGAGATAAGCAGCAAAGTATACCAGGATGTGGAAGGGTTTATCGTACCTGGGCGGGAAATGTGAAGCCGTATCCCACTTCAGTTGGTTTATGACCTTTATTTAACCCACTGACCGGTTTAAGCCGGTCGTAGCTCATTTGTAACTACGAGAACCTGCCACAACCGTTTGTGATATTGTGTCCGTATTTATGCGAGAGAACGGAGGAGCGAGAGAGAGAGAGGAGTGAAATACAGTGTGTGAGCGTGCAAACTTTAAAGGGCTCCTCTATTCCGCTGTCGTGATCTGCTCTTCGGGCCGGCCGCTGCCAAAACGGGACCCCGACAGAGTGGTCGCTTTAATGAGCCACATAAGTCACGCAAGGGGCACAATTAACCACCATCCTTTGTGGCCTTTCTGTGTCTGTGTGTGTCCTCCCGAGACTGACAACCTTTCTCATTGATTCCCCGCCGAGAGCCACACGCATCCAAGAAAGACTCATCCGAAATGAAAACATAGAAATGAAGTATTATAAACGAGTGGATTCCTTATGTGTTGGATTTGGAAGGAGAGACCACCCTGTCGCAACTTGTAGATCGTATTATGCAAAGGGCGAGTTCCCAAGTCATAACGACAACTATAGGTGAAGGATTATAAACTAAAGCATATGCATTAACCAACTCCACCCCACCCGTGTAATCTGAGTTAGATAACAGTTTGAAGTGTATTTACGACATTTTTCTGGACTGGGACCTAGGGGGTCTGGACTGGGACCTAGGGGGTCTGGACTAGCTGAAGGCTGAGACAGACTTTGGAAAGTAGCCTCTAGACTTTCACCACCCACAATGAATTTTGAGGTTTAGAGGTCGCCCATAATGCTGACCGGGAGGAACAGAGCAGCTGACTGACAACAAAAAAAGACTGAACTTCATAAATCATTTAAAGGTTGAGTATGGGGTGGTGCTTTTGGCTGCCTTCCCTCTGCCAGATATACTATTTTGCTCTAGATATACTATTTTGCTCTATCTGCCTTGCTAGCGAATTGTTTTACAAGAAGTAAGCCGCTGGCAGAAACTGGCATCAACCCATACTAGACTACATCTCAAGGAGTCTCGAGACTGGCTGCATGGCGTCAATTTAGAGACGCTACATGTGCTTCTCTTTATAAACCCAAAGAAACAGACATAGGCCTCGTTTAGGTTGTGTGAAGAATGGGCCTCCAAATGAATGGAAATAACCTGAGCGAGGCTCTTTTTTTAATGGTGAAAAGCCGAGAGGGCACACCATAAACAATGACTTCTCTGCAGATTGGGTGTGGTCTAGTCAGGTTTCTAATCCTACCGGAAAACACAGGGTCCTTTAGTTCAGTTCGAGCCCTGGAGAATAGGCCATTCTTTATTATCCAATTGAGGCACAACATGTGATAGGTTAAATGATTGGCAAGATGTTTAGGTTCAAAAACCCCTAACTAGTAGGCCTAATCTAGCAGTGTGTGTGTGTGTGTGTGTGTGTGTGTGTGGGGGGGGGTGACTCCCCTCGCCTCACCAATGATGTGCCTGTGGCGCGGGAATTTTGTGACATGTGCACAGAGGACCATTTGACAGTTGAGTACTTCCTGTTAACAGTCACTGTAGGGGGTATCTGTGTAACACAACCTGATGCTATGGAACAGCAGTGTATGGATGGAGACGGTTTACAACACCCAAGGTCCAGCAAATAGTTTTGTTTTATGACATCAGTTCTGTTGCAGTACGGGCTCACGGCAGACTGACACTTGTGTGCCACATTCCTAGTAGATTTTGAGTACTGTACGCGCCAACATGAGGCGTTGGTGACAAACTGTTCACCACTTCCTTCCTAAATCCAACAGCGAGGTTGGCGAGGTTACATTGAGAGCGAGTGCGTAGAAGTAGACTCAATGTCCGTAGGAATGTACGGTATATTAAATTAGTAAAAACAAAAAGGATGGTTTGTTTCTGAATCAAGGCATCCTTTAGACAAATAGAAGTACAAAAGGGAGTGGCACGCGCACACATTCCCCCACTAACACCTTTTGCTCTCCGTCTAGAAGAGATCACCTTCTCTCTCCGGGTCAAAACGACTTGACTCGTACGCTTGAGAGGCTTGTAGGGCATCACAGCAGTAGAAGCACAGAGAACAATGAGACAAGATAGGTCACAGGATGTAGAAATATGAAGCATCCCCTTAGCTCACTGCCAAACAGTGTTAGATATTGCTGCACTGTCGGGGAACTAGAAGCAAGAGCCTTTCGCCACACTCGCAATAACATCTGCTAAACACGTGTGTGACCAACACAAGTTTTATTTGAAAGAACGGAATGTTCAAGAAATCGTTCCTCGTCTGTGTCTGAAAAAGAAAAAAAAACACATGGCTTGATCGAAATGTACTGCCCATTTTTGGAAATAAAAGCGTCTATTCCTAGAAAGAAAGGGGCCAGCCCAAACAACCTACTCCGAACTACCGCCCCACACACGCTACGACGATCATTACAATGTTTCCCATGCAGTGTATTTGTCCTAAGCACATGCATGTGTTACATAATATCAGGTATGTGGGATAAACAGGTTGTCATTTTTTTCTGACGATAAGATGGTTGGAATGAAAAGAGGGGACAGGTCACAAGACATCCATCTGTCCTTGGACGCTGAATAAACTCCCGAGGATTTAACCGGCTGCACCATGAGCTGATGCAACTACCCCCCTACGTTACAGCAAGATGCATGCATTGGCTGGCTAGTGTAGTTAGCAACTACTAAAGCTCGTTTGCACACCGATACCTTCTCAACCGTCTCGCTATGACGGCACGGTGTGTGGACTTGACCGAGGTATGCGAGATTATTTTCTGGGCACACGGCGAAGGGAACCACGGCCGGTTGGGGGATACTGTGCCTTTAATTCAACTGGATGGCGCGGATATCACCAACAATCCCAGAAAGCAGGGCTGAGAGTACCCCCCCCCCCCCTTCAAAGTTTCAAGAGACCTTATTTGTACTGAACCAGCAAGAGAGCACTGACTGTAAAAGTGTTAAAGACGATACAAGCGCAGCCAGACTACTTTGCTCGGTTTTCTAATTCATATATGGGAATGTATGCCTAATTTGGGGGAACAAAGCAACATCAAAAGGAGACCCGGTCAAATTCAAACAGTGGGTTCGTTAGCTTGCTGTTGGCTAATGGGTCTGCCACGTGTGAGCACTTTGTCATGGTGACAAAACAAGGCAGTGAACTACCCCCAAATGGTTAGATGCCACATCAGCCCGTCTGCCCAGCCTAAATCACCACCCCTGCCATGAGCTCACCTGATCAGGTCCAAGAAGGAGTCCACCACTTCTTTGGCCTGGGGCAGGTCGCCGTCATCCGACAAAATTGGCTTGGAGCCGGTGTTTGATCCGGGGGAGATGATGAACGCCATGCTCACCCCGATGGCTGACGCAATTAAAGTGGTGACCAAAAAGAAAATCATCGCCCAGCCGCCCAGCTTGCCCAGAGCTTTGGGGTCGATGCTGGCCGCCCCGGACACCAGGCTGCACACCACCAGGGGGATGATGATCATTTTCAACAACCGGATGAGCAGCTCACCGGGGAAGCCCACGTAGAGGATCTGTGTCCTGCTCAGCTCCATGTGGCGCACACCAAGTCCGATGAACACCCCGACGATCACCCCGGCCACTGTGAGAATCACCAGCAAGTTGGCCATGACTAACCTCTTTATTTTCTCCACGGTTGTCTCGTTGGAACACTTCTTGTGGCGGAGTCCGTTGGCTACCGGCTCATCAAGATGCGCTCCTCCGTTGGATACCTTCCCCTCCATGTTTTCTGCCATCGTGCGCCCTGAGTGTACCTTAAAAAAGTAACGAAATACTTATATGAAGAAAATGTTTGACTATATTGTCTGTTGGCGGTAGTAATGGGCTTGTGTTTTAACGAAATGGCCCGGGTTGTCCCGTGTGTTGCTGTGCCTCTCTGCGCGTAATTTATATCCCGACCCGCGCTATCTCTCCACGAAATAGACACGTTGGTAAGGACGTCACACAGGGGCGGGCTCCTGCATGCAGGTGGGTGGCGTCCCCCAACCAAATAAGTAAACACATAATGAGCAATTAAATCATGCTTATTTTTATGTTCATGTTTAAATGACATGAATGACGTTACATTTTAGCAATTAGAAGTAAACTAAAATTAGGATAGACGAGTATTTCTCAATCCTGCATGGTAGCCTATTACTGCCCTAAATTACACAAGGGCTGGATTGCATCAGCCTCAGTGATAGATATATACTGTATATACAATGTTCTTTATTTAACTAGGCAAGTCAGTTAACAAATTCGTATTTAAAATGATGCCTTAAAATGATACCAGACTCCAAATCAGGGCCATATGTGATACAGCCTGGATTTGAACCATGGAGACCTTTTGCATTGAGATGCAGTGCCTTAGACCGCTGAGCCACTCAGGAGCCCATTAAACTTGTCATTCGCTCTCAGAGAAAAAGGTTACAGTTAAGGGTACGGTATTGTTCCCAGGGGTACAAAAATATTAAAATACACAATGTACATTAAGGTACACATAATATAACATGGTGTGGTACCTTTTAGGGTACATGTGCAGATAATCTAGTATAATGGTACATTTTTGTGCCAAAAATGTTGACTATAAAGAAGGTACAATCACCACACACTCAAAAACCCCACCCACCATTGTCATATTTCCCAGCATGTTCTATTGCCAGTTGATTTTTAGATTTTATTTTTGTTTCAACGGGTGTGTTTTTGTATGCACATGAATGTATTGATTATATGCTACACAAAGATAAATAAAATACATTTTTCTAAACTAATCCAATCCGTTACGGAGATGGTTGTTCCAGTTTAGGTGGTTTAGTTAAGTCTCCTTTCTCAATTTCTCTTACTTTGGCAGTCATTTCAAATGCAGGTTGCAGGTGATTAAAAGTAGAACAAATTGGATATCCTAACTCTGGCTGGGAATTACATATCACTTTGCAAGCCAGCATAATGTGACCTGCCTGATGTGCCTGCAAACCAGGAGATTCAGACCACTGTGTTAGGGTAAAACTAGGCTGTCAAAGTATGTCCTTATGATATATGAAATGTATTGTCATAGAGAGTTTGATTTCAATTCTAACGAAATATTCACTTTGGCACTCACTTGGTGAAAGCCATTGGCCGTGTTTCGAGAGGCTCATAACCACATTTTATCCTGGATAAATTGTGACTGACAGACTGATCTGCAAATAATATTGGGTCATTATTTATGATGCAAAGTGATTTGTAGATCAGTCGGAACACGGCCATTGGCTCAATCCCAATACTCATTTTAGCCCTCCCCCTCGTTTTCGTGTGTCCCTCGGTGGGCGAGTGTCCTTCAAAAATGCAACAAGTGTTAGGGACTAAGGGAGATAATAGGGAATGGGACATCCCTGCATCACTCGTGCACAGCAGAAGCATCCAAAGGACAGTTTACTACGGAATTAATTGACGACGAGCCTTGTGATTTTCACCAATGTCTGTACTGGCAACACTAATAGCTTTCCTTATATTTCTCGTGTAACAAATACGTAGGGCAACCATGAGCAAACCTAGCGGCCAAACAGGGGAATGGTTACAATTGTTTTTCCATTTCAGAGACACTTAAAATAAGGGCATGTTTGGCAGCATGAGTGAAGGAGGCTACTGAGGCAGGACTTTCAATTGCAGTTTGATCCTTCACTCTGTCGTTTTCTGCGAATTTCTTTGGTATTAATGATTCACCGTGGAAGCAATTAGAACCACTTCTGAACAAATATTTTTATACCTAACGTTTTAGGGTCCATACACAGATTGGCTACATGGCTATGCATCCATTAAACCAGTAACTATCTTAATTTACTCCCGTGACACGGCCGGTATGTACTTCAAAAATGCCTCTTCGGCACTTCCAATGTATTGAGCTGTTGTAGGCTTCCAACCTGTTTGTGGCCGTAACGAGTGATTGTAGCTACATACCGGCCTTAAGGAGTAAATTAAGATACAGTAGTTGCTCAGTGAAACTCCATATTTGGTGATCAACAAACGTATTTTGACATTATAACGCTTGCAGAGCTGGTGAATGGGAGTTTAAACCTGAGCATTCTGGGGGTCTCTAACACAGACACTCACACGTTCATATGCATACAGTTTTTTTTTCTCCGCTACACATAAACAATTATTAGTTGTAATTATCTATGTTGCTTCAGAGGGCATTGCATGACAATTGTCTTCGATCACTAACGTTAACGTTACTACAATAAAGAAAAATTATTGACATGTTTTTTTTGTATGAACAGCAAGACAAGCTTACAAAATTGTAAATTCAATTTGCAGTATATGTATTGTAGAACAAACATACCTCTGATTCTAAGGAATCATGTCAGTTCTATTCGTGGCATTTATATCTGAACACGCCCAGGGGAACCCATATGAACCCCATTGCCCATCACTTGTCTGTCTGGAAACCCTCCGCAAATGAAAATGTGTGGTGGGCGGAGTCAGCCCACAGCTGACCCCGCCCCTTCCCGTGTGCCTCTTCTCCTCAATCAAGGTTTCCACTAGCTTCTATAGACACGAAGTCAGATTTCACAGGTCACAAATTCAGATTCCACATCCACAATGTCAAAATTGGATACAAAAAATATATATTTACAGGCTTAATTTAAGGTCAGAGTTAGGTTTAAAATAAAAATGTAAGATCTGGAAATTGTAGATATGGGTGGGGTTTATGGGTGGGGTTTATGACTTGTGGCTATAGAAGCATGGGACGACCCTCAAGTCTGCATCTCAATTTGATTTGTTTCTTAATGCATTTGAGCCTATCAGTTGTGTTGTGACATGGTAGGGGTGGAATTCAGAAGATAGCCCTATTTGGTAAAATACCAAGTCCATATTATGGCAAGAACAGCTCAAATAAGAAAATAGAAATGACAGTTTAAGACACGATCAGTCAATACGGAACATTTCCAGAATTTTGAACGTTTCTTCAACTGCAGTCGCAAAAACCATCAAATGCAGTGATGAAACTGGCTCTCATGAGGACCACCACAGGAAAGGAAGACCCAGAGCTACATCTGCTGCAGAGGATAAGTTCACTAGAGTTAGCAGCCTCAGAAATTGCAGCCCACATAAATGCTTCACAGAGTTCAATTAACAGACAGATCTCAACATCAACTTTTCAGAGGAGACTGCATGATTCAGGCCTTCATAGTCGAATTGCTGCAAAGAAACCACTACTAAAGGACACCAAGAAGAAGAAGAGACTTGCTTGGGCCAAGAAACACGAGCAATGGAGTCCAAATTTGATGATGATTATTGGATCCAACAGCCGTGTATTTGTGAGACGCAGAGTAGGTGAACAGATGATCTCTGCATGTGTGGTTCCCACCATGAAGCATGGAGGAGGTGTGATGGTGCTTTGCTGGTGACACTGTCTGGGATTTATTTCAAATTCAAGGAAACTTAATCAGCATGGCTACCACAGCATTCTGCAGCGATACGCCATCCCATCTGGTTTGTGCTTAGTGGGACTGTTATTTGTTTTTTAACAGGACAATGACCCAACACACCTACAGGCTGTGTAAGGGCTATTTGACCAAGAAGGAGAGTGATGGAGTGCTTCATCAAATGACCTGCCCTCGACAATTACCCAACCTCAACCCAATTGAGATGGCTTGGGATGAGTTGGACCGCAGAGTGAAGGAAAAGCAGCCAACAAGTGCTCAAGCATATGTGGGAAGTCCTTCCAGGCTGTTGTAAAAGCATTCCAGGTGAAGCTGGTTGAGACTGCCAAGAGTGTGCAAAGCTGTCATCAAGGCAAAGGTTGGCAACTTTGAAGAATCTCAAATATAAAATATATTGTGATTAACACTTTTTTGTTTACTACATGATTCCATATGTGATATTTCATAGTTTCAATATTTTATCAAATCATAAATTTTTTATTTTTAAGATACCTAAAGGGGTCCTAACATTCTAAATCAAGTAGCTAAATGATCCATGGTGTGACCATATTAAAACAATTCTATATGTAAGCTTAGAAACCCCCTCCCCCAATGACTTAGACTCTTATAAGGCCAGTTTTAAAAGTTCAGAGTGATGGAGCAGCTCTCAGATGGTGAGGGAGAGCATTCCATAGGCGAGGGGCAAGGGAGCATGAAGGCTCGGTCCCCCAAAGTTCCGAGATGTGTCTTGGGGACTTGAAGCAGTAGGGAGTGGTTGGAGCTGAGAGTGCAATGTATAGATACAGTACAGTACATCATCAAAGTGATATGAGTCCAAAACAGAGTAGATCTGTGTGTTTGAGGGGAGAGGGAAGATGGAGCCATCTGGACATATTGAACCATTGACTCTGTGAGTCACCATATTCTCTACCTATATTCAATGAAGATGTGGGGCAGAATATAACCAATCACAGTCTTTCAAACAGAGCACCTCCCTGAACATTCCATCTGTGCTATCCTTGAAATGTTATTTTGTGCTCTCCCTCCCTCATCCCTGATACAGAGAGAAAGAGAGAGAGACCTGACCCGATCTCCCCACAAATTATTTTCAAAGGCATGGTTTTGGATTCGTTAAAAAAAGTGACAGAATCTCAATGTCAGGGAGAACGGCGCCCCGTCTCTGATAGTAGGCAGTCTCTGTCGGGGTGCCACTATTCTCCAGGTTAGCTTATACTGAGAAAATAATCAGAGCCCTCTTTGAACCCGCCTCTCAAGGATAAATTATGGTGGGAAAGGCACCTTTTAACAGTTAGACATTTTAATTCAGCCATGAGAGAGCAGTAGGAGGCTCTCCTCTCCGCCCTGGCTTGTGTTATCTCAGGCTTTGTCTTTGTTGCACCACAACTGGGTGAGTGATGTTTCGAAGAATCGTTGTGACCCTGTGAAATTGGGCATTCCTCTGTGAGACTCTGTGAGAGAGGTGCGTTGGATAGTCAGAGCAGCGTGAAGAGTAAGTGCTGTGAGAGTTTTGTGAAGCAGGGCGCCTCTAATGAAAACACACACGGGGATGGAGTGTCTGTACACAAACCCACTGTGCGCCCCCCCCCCCCCGCGCGTATCACAACTGCATGTAGACGACCTCACTGACCCTGACGCCTCTGTGTCAACACTGGCCTCCCCTCACGCTGCACATGCACACGCTCGCACACACAGACACACCGCCCTCCCCCTGAGACATACAATCATACACACACGCATGATTGCGCCTACCATATTAACAATTATCATGTTGCACATGCGTACACACAGACACAGACACATTGCCTTACATGTCATCAACTGTCACTGAAAAGCTCACACAGCCTGTGTTCACATATACACAAGCACAAATCTTGAATTGCTCAATCTTATAGAGGCTATCTGAACATAAATGGATTTTCGATTTTGGATTTGCTTGGTCAGCAACAGTAGTTACCATAGACTTCCACTCATTGCGCTAACACTAGTTAGCAATTGCGCTAACGCTAGTTAGCAACTTCCTTTGAACTGCACGCAGAGACATAACAATGGTATCCACGAATTCATCTCACTCTGGGAAGGTAGATAAAGGGCTTCATTGTCAAAATCCTAAAGTATTCCTTTAACCTTATATAGATATCTTGGTCCCATGGAAAACATAACATCCTTGTCCTTTAAGGTCCTGGCTGTTAGTAGTTTCCATGCTGACAGGTTTTATGTTCAGATAATAAGGTGAAAAGTGGTTTCTATTCTGAGGCATCATTTACGCCATTCTCTCCCATGGGGGGGGGTCTATCTGTCTCAGTCTGATCAATATCACAGACGCATACACACACTCACCTTCCTCCTGTCTATCTCACTGCTATTGGACAAAAGCATTGAGGGGAGGCAGGTAACCTAGTGGTTAGAGCGTTGGACTAGTCACCAAAATGGTTGCAAGATCAAATCCCCGAGCTGACAAGGTAAAAATCTATCGTTCTGCCCCTGAACAAGGCAGTTAACACACTGTTCCTAAGCCATCATTGAAAATAATATTTTTTTCTTAACTGACTTGCCTAGTTAAATAAAGGTTCAAAAAAGTATATTTAAAAAAGTGATGACACGCAAACACTCTCTGACATAATGTCTATGTGTCAGGGGAGAAGCTCCAGGTGGTATGTGATTTTAAGTACCTTGGCATCATACTTGATTCCAACACCTCTTTTAAAAAGCATGTGAAAAAGGTCATTCAAATAACCAAATTCAACCTAGCTAATTTCCGATTTATACGAAGTTGTTTGGCTACAGAGGTAGCAAAACTGTACTTCAAATCTATGATACTCCCCCACTTAACATACTGCTTGACTAGTTGGGCCCAAGCTTGCTGTACAACAATAAGACCTATTCAGTCTGTCTTCAAACAGGCTCTCAAAGTGCTTGATAGGAAGCCCAATAGCCATCATCACTGTTACATCCTCAGAAAGCATGAGCTCCTGAGTTGGGAAAATCTTGTGCAATACACTGATGCATGTCTTGTATTCAAGATCCTAAATGGCCTGGCTCCCCCTTCACTCAGTATTTTTGTTAAACAGAAAACCCAAACATATGGCAGCAGATCCACAAGGTCTGCCATGAGAGGTGACTGTATAGTTCCCTTAAGGAAAAGCACCTTTAGTAAATTCGTTTTCGCTGTGAGAGCTTCCCATGTCTGGAATACACTGCCATCAGACACACATAACTGCACCACATATCACACTTTCACAAAATGCTTGAAGACATGGCCAAAGGTCAATCAGATTTGTGAACATGGTCCCTAGCTGCGTGTTGCCGCTTTCCATGTTGTCTGACGTCTGTAGCTTGTGAGGTGTGGAAACACTTTGTTGCTTTTATGAATTTTGTCCTGCTTTTTGTGCTATGTTGCTCTGTCTGTATGCCACGTCTTGCTTGTCCTATGTTGCTCTTTCTGTATGCCACGTCTTGCTTGTCCTATGTTGCTCTGTCTGTATGCCACGTCTTGCTTGTCCTATGTTGCTCTGTCTGTATGCCACGTCTTGCTTGTCCTATGTTGCTCTGTCTGTATGCCACGTCTTGCTTGTCCTATGTTGCTCTGTCTGTATGCCACATCTTGCTTGTCCTATGTTGCTCTGTCTCTATGCCACGTCTTTCTTGTCCTATGTTGCTCTGTCTGTATGCCACGTCTTGCTTGTCCTATGTTGCTCTGTCTGTATGCCACGTCTTGCTTGTCCTATGTTGCTCTGTCTGTATGACACGTCTTGCTTGTCCTATGTTGCTCTGTCTGTATGACACGTCTTGCTTGTCCTATGTTGCTCTGTCTGTATGCCACGTCTTGCTTGTCCTATGTTGCTCTGTCTGTATGCCACGTCTTGCTTGTCCTATGTTGCTCTGTCTGTATGCCACGTCTTGCTTGTCCTATGTTGCTCTGTCTGTATGCCACGTCTTGCTTATCCTATGTTGCTCTGTCTGTATGACACGTCTTGCTTGTCCTATGTTGCTCTGTCTGTATGACACGTCTTGCTTGTCCTATGTTGCTATTGTCTATATTGTCATTGTTTTTAATTATCTGCCCAGGGACTGCGGTTGAAAATTAGCCGGCTGGCTAAAACCGGCACTTTTACTGAAACGTTGATTAATGTGCACTGTCCCTGTAAAAAATCATCTAAACTCAAATAAACTCCTCAAACATAAGACAAGGACTATGACTGTCTTTGTATCTCTTGAGCTACATTCTCTTACTTCCTTTGGCCATTCGAGACCTATTTGCAGCGTAAAAGACCACGGTCAAGCTCCTTGAGACTTCCTTGAGTTCATTTTGTGTTACTTTGGCACACAGTACATTGTGACTTAGTCTCCAGTCTAAATGTGAGCAGTGATGTTATGCATGTAGTATTGTTGGCAGAACCAGAACAGTCTGGCCAGGGAAGGAGATAGGCCTGTCATGTGACCACTGAAAATGGGGCTGACACAATGGACTGGGGTCTCAGGTGGTATGGGAAAAGGCTGGCAAAGCAGAAGGAAGGAGGTAGGTGAGAAACACAATCCTCTGTTTTTAGTCCTCCAGTCTGGCAGCGACCCATGCCCCTTTCCTGTCCAGGTGCTAGCCTGCGGTAGACGAAAGCATAAAAACAAGGAGGCTTTACTGACTGTAAAGCTAGAGGAAGTTACTGCCATTACTGTTGGCAGTGGCACCATGAGTAAAAGTACAACAACAAAAGAGTTAGGAGGGAGAAGAAGGGGGAGGGATGGTCCTCTAAAAAAGTCAGCCAGCACAGAAGAAGACAAATTTGTCATTTTACCAATCTTGTACGGTAGCCTAAGATCATAACAGAGAACAATCTTTTTTTGACAAACGTTTTTTTTTTTACTCCTTTTTCCCCCACTCTTAGCTTTTTTACACACAAAAAAAAATACTGTCAATGGTCAGAATAAAAAGAGAGAGAAAGAGTAGAGGGAGTGTGTGTCAAAATAGAGATGGGGAGAGAGAGAGAGAGAGAGAGAGAGAGAGAGAGAGAGAGAGAGAGAGAGAGAGAGAGAGAGAGAGAGCATGAATAGAGGCTGTTGACCAATATGCTGAGTCACTGTTACACTGGAATAATTTCAGCAGACATACTATGGAGATTTAGGCAGATTCAGAGATACAGGAGTACTCCTAGTGATATGCAAAATACACGGTAATACACTGATACCCAAAAATATTTGTATACAGCATTAGAACGTTTTATTTGTATAATGGGGGCTACACTAAAATGTATTTCCTGAGCAACTTCATCAGATGTTCATAATTCAATGCAAGGGTCATCTCTCTCAAAACTGCTGATTCATGGTTAGGATGGAACTTCTTACCAATCATGAGTCATCATTACAGGAGAATGCCACTGACTAATGGGCAGGAATGAGAGAACCAGGAGAACAATGTCAGTTTATTGCTAGTGGTATCAATAATGGTATTTTTAAATAAATAATTCCCCATAGTATTCAATAGAGAAGCACATTTTTGATATTGATAATACAAAATTATATACAAAAATTCAAATTTTTGATATCGATAATACAAGTGTGAAATAAATAATTCCATTTATTTTATAGAATTTTAAAAAATGATCAATATCAATATAAGAAAATCGGCCTCCCTAGGGCCGCAGCGGTCTAAGGCACTGTAACGCAGTGTTGCGGCTTCACTACAGCCTGGGGTTTGATCCCAGGCTGTGTCACAACTGGCCGTGACCTGGAGTCCCATAGGGCGGTGCACAATTGGCCCAGTTGTCTGGGTTAGGGGAAGGTTTGGCTGGGGAGGGGGCTTTACTTGGCTCTTCGCGCTCTTGTGACTCTTTGTGGCAGGCCGGGCGCCTGCAGGCTGACTTCAGTCGTCAGTTGAATGGTGTTTCCTACAATACATTGGTGCAGCTGGCTTCCGGGTTAAGCAAGCAGGTGTTAAGAAGCGCGGCTTGGCGGGGGGTCCATGACGTGACCTTCGCCTCTCCCGAGATTGTTAGAGAGTTGCAAGGATGAGACAAGATCGTAATCACAAAATTGGTAAAAAATTAAATATTAATAATAATCAAAAAATGTATTAAATTATTTTATTTTTTTTGAGGAAGGAAAGGACCATCCGACTCAATGAATTTCATAAAAATAAAAATAGTGAAACCTTAAAATTATACTTTTTTATGTAAAACTATACTAAATATATTCACATCATAAAAATAATTGGTTAAAATACACTGTTTTGCAATGAAGGTCGACAGTAACTTCAACAGCACTGTCTGGGCAAGCACCATGGTCCATCATCCTCTGGCTCCATTGACTTCAATACAAAACCTAGGAGGCTGGTAGGCCTCACCCCCTTTCATAGACATGCATGGTAATTATGACCACTTCCGGAGGACGTCCTCCAACCAATCAAAGCTTTTGCGGTATGAACTGACATGTTGTTCATCCAATCATAGATGTAGGATCAGAGAATTAACATTGTGTGTTGTATTAGGATTGTGCCACAGAGCATTATGGGGGTTTTCTGTGTTGAGAAACATGGTGACATTGTTGGAAGAGATTAAGTCTGATAGTTGAGTATTTTTGGAAATTATTAAATTCAAATTCGTTTTTTCAAATTACAGGAGACAGAGGAGGTATATTATACATTATTTTCTTGGTTTTAGAACTTTATTTTTGTATCGTTAGTGCAATTTATTTAAATTTGCCTTGCTAACTTCAGTAGCTAGCTAGCTACCAGCGTCATTGCACATTTTCTCCACCAGAATGGTAGAATGTCCCAACACTGCCGAAAATGTTGTGGACTTTTTGTTGAAGAACTCCTTTCATTCTCTTGGGTACACGGAAAATGTGCGAATTAAAACCCAGGGTCGACCTCTGCCTGAGATCAGTTTCATGAAGAAGGATGAAAAAGTGAGGGCGTTCAATACCAACTGGTATCAAAAGTATAGCTGGTTAACAGAGAGCCTATCAATGTAATTGCACATTAAGATTCTTTACATGCTGAACATCCTTTCTGGGATGTCGAAAACAATTCAGAATGAGTTGATAGCTTCCATCGCATCACCTGTTAAAAGTTAGATAAAAGAGGTTGACACAGCACAATATTTTGCGTGCGCTCAAGTAGGCTTTGCACTTTCCTCCTGTATTTACTTGACAAATATTATAACTCATAGTCACTCCGGACAGACACAAGCAAAAACTCATGACATAAATGTTGCAGCAGCCCAGGCTACACCTAAACATTAGAGATCTGACATGCAGTACGGGATGAAAACTAGACTATTGTTCAGTCTGATCAACTGTAGACTACTAATAAGAGCAGCTGCATACAGCCTATGTGCCCTGTTCATCTGGTCAGGGTAAACTAATTGGTAACGTTATGTATTTATAGTCCATATGTGTGTCAGGGGAAAATGTGAACGTGATCAAATGTTGATTCTATTCACAATTCGGCTGGCTAGGCTGCCTATGTGTTTTTAATCCAACATGATTAACTTGAAATAATGAATCAACATAATAGTGAAGACAGTACATTTGTTATTAGGCCTACAGTTGCATAGGCCTGCGTGATGCAAACATGCATAAAAGCAAGCTCAGCCCTGTGAGTTCCATCATCTATCAGTTGTTGTCTCTGTGTCTGGGTAGAGGAAATCTCCCTCCTAATCTAGTCTAAATATAATTTATATCAGCAAATATAAGGTAGCTGCAGTTTGAAAGGGTTCATCCTCCCAGGGCCAGGAGTGTTTTTACACCATGTGACTTGATTAGGAAAAACTGGTCCCATCATAGCCCACATAAAACCTTTTTACAACTGATTAATCACTGCCACACCTTATAGGGTCCATAGTTTTCCTAGTTAGGTTAACATATAAGAAAAAACTCCAGGCCCTAGGAGGTTTAAATTGCCCCACCACTCAGGGAGCTATGGTGCCACCAGCCTGCTTGCAGTTGTCAGTTATCATCAGCTATGTGGATGATCAGGGCTTTATTCAGGAACGTTTCTTGGGTCTACTTTGATGTGTCAAGTGGGCGAGATGTACAGTCGTGAATTCTGAGATGTCTGAGTTTAAAGCTCTTAGAGAAACTCTGTTGTCCAAAAACCTACGATGGAGCCGCTTTAATGGAATGTCTCTGCTGTTTGTATTTACAGCTAAGTCCCCTCCTGTTCCCCGATGAAGAGTCGATGACCACTCCACTCCACTACCATTGTCAACTTTCTCCTGACATGACCTGAAGCCACGACGTCTCACGTGCCCGCCACACGTTTCCCTTCCAAACACTGTGAGCACCCATATCAATTTTCTCTCATTACTGTATGTAGTGTCAGTCACATACACAATCACATTATTACACATCAATGATTTTACTCCTTGCTTGGACTGACTCATTCTTAGCTCTTTTGTCCAACTGTGTACTGTGTTGTGTTGTTGTTTTTTTGTCTTCCCAGTCAAATCCTGTCCTGCACTGGTCAAGCCTCTGAACACCTCAACTCATGCCTCATACCCTCATTTAATCACTGATCCCTTTCCAACACTGTAAGTAGCCCTCTCATTCCCATTCCCCATAATATTGTACTGTAAATGTCCTTATTAAATGCTTTAGGTTAAAGTTAAATTCTTGAAACACGCTTGGTGCTCTCCGTGTGTTCCGTGCCTATAACCGTGGGTCTCCCATCCTCCTCCTTTCTTCAAGTCACCAGCCTCCGCTGATCGTATGACATGATTCAGCTGTTGTGAAAAGGTTTAATATGGGCTACGGGACCAGAGTTTTTCTCATCAGCCCACATTTAAAAATATATATATATTTTACTAGGCAAGTCAGTTAAGAACAAATTCTTATTTTCAATGACAGCCTAGGAACAGTGGATTAACTGCCTGTTCAGGGGCAGAACGACATATTTTGTACCTTGTCAGCTCAGGAATTTGAACTTGCAACCTTTCGGTTACTAGTCCAATGCTCTAACCACTAGGCTACCCTGCCGCCCCACGTGTTTTTTTTTTTTACTCCTGGATGAAAATCTTGTTAAACTGCAGCAACCTAGTACTTCATCATGTGAATGATATGTTAAAGAAGGCCTAGGAGGGTTTCCCATACACAGAGAAAGCAACATGATTGGACAATACAACTCACAGGGCTGAGCTTGCTTTATGCAGGTTTGTAACCTGTAGTCCTGCCCTATGCAACTGTAGGCCAAATAAAAAAATTAACTCACAGTCTGTCAGCTATTGTGTTTATTGAGTCATTCCAGTTAATCATTATGGACTGAACAATTCTAGGTAACCTAGTACGGCCACATTTTAATATTAACCAAATGTTATCCCATTCACACCCTGGCCAGAGGGACAGGGAGCATAGTAGGCTAGACTATGCAGCTGCTGTTTGTAGCCTACAGTTGATCAGACTAAGCAATAGTCTCATTTCCATGCAATACAGCATCCCAGCAAACAGGGGATGTCCTGAGGACATTCAGTGACGTTCCCATTTTGTCCAAAGGGAATGTTCTCTGTGGGACCTTTGTCTAGTTCACTGTACGTCCCCAAGACATCACTCAGGACCATGTCAGGACCTTTTTAGGACTTGCTCAGGACTTTCATTTTACTAGTCCTTAGGATGTCACGTGATCGTCCCACGGGAACATTCTCTGGGGGACTTTTTTAATAGTCCCTGGTTTGTCCCTGGGACGTTTTTAGAACGTTCTGGGACGTTTTGTCATGGTCCACTGGTGTTCTTAGTCATGTGATGGTCCCAGGTGTCCCAACCATTATAAGTAAGGAACTGAAATGGCATAGGGGTTTTAAGGTAAGTTGTAGACTGTTCAGCTAAAATAGTAACAATCTTTAGTCAATGACATCTATTGACATGATCACTTAATAGTTTTCAATATGACCCCACCTGGGATTTGAACTCACAACCCCTGCATTTGGGTGATTTTTATGCAGGGCCACAAAGTCTGTAGAAGTCCCCTTCACATTAATTACCTATAATACATCTCTGAACTTAGCAAAATAATACTTATCTAAACAAGATATATTGGTGTTTTAGATTTCTTTGGGGGGGGTTTCTTTACAAATGTTTGGATTTTTCTTCCACTTTGACATTACAGAGTATTCTGTGTAGATCGTTGACAAAGACATGACAATTAAATCCATTTTTGTCCATCCCACTCTGTAACACAACAAAATGTGGAAAAAGTCTAGGGCTGTGAATACTTTCTGAAGGCAAAGTTTGTCTGAGTTCTTGTTTGTGTCTGGAGTGACGTGTTATCACGCTTGCTAAATAAATACCGGGGGGGAAAGTGGATACCGTGCCTTGTATAAGATGAGTATTGTGGTGGCAGCATCATGTTCTGGGTGTGCTTCTAACCGACAGGAGCTGGGAAGTATGTTAGGATCCAAATGAATATGAAAGGAGCAAAGGACAGGTTAAAAGGTAGAGGGAAACCTGCCAGAGTCTCCTGAAAACTGAACCCTGCAACTGAGTTTTGTTTCTCAGCAGAGTAATTACACAAATTCTAATCCCAAAGACACCAGAATGGCTCTCCAAGAGGTGTTGAGTGTCCCTGAATGTTCTAGTAGTCTCAGTCCTGACCTAACTCTGCTTGAAAATCAGTGACAAGCATTGAATATTGTTGTCCATTATAGAGTACGTTTACATGCAAACCATTTTGCGATTATTGTGCATAGTCAATGTTAGTTAATGTAATAGTTTGATTAAAACGTTTACATGCTTTGCAAGAAGACAACCTGAAATCACTCTGATAAATGCAGAAAATTGGCAATCAAAATAAACGGTCTACCACAGCGACCGTGTTATTTTTTGGTAAGTGTCATGTTTTGTCATATATTGTCATGTCTTGTCCTTGTGCTTCCCCTTCTGTTCGTTTCCCCCTGCTGGTCTTATTAGGTTCTTTCCCTCTTTCTATCCCTCTCTCTCCCCCTCCCTCTCTCCCTCTCTCTCTCTCTCTCTCTATCGTTCCGTTCCTGCTCCCAGCTGTTACTCATTCTCCTAACTACCTCATTTACTCTTTCACACCTGTCCCCTATTTTGCCCTCTGATTAGAGTCCCTATTTCTCCCTCTGTTTCTGCGTCTGTCCTTGTCGGATCCTTGTTTGATGTTTGCTGTGCTGTGTTCTTGTTCCGTCGTGTTTTTGCCTTCTTCAGATGCTGCGTGTGAGCAGGTATCTATATCAGCTACGGCCTGCGCCTTCCCGAAGCGACCTGCAGTCTGTGGTCGCATCTCCAGTTGTTCCCCTCTACTGACTAGAGGATTTCAGTTTTCCTGTTTTGGCATTAAGGATTATCGTTTTTGTTAAAGACGGGAATAAAGACTCTGTTTCTGTTAAGTCGCTTTTGGGTCCTCATTCACCTGCATAACAGAAGGATCCGACCAAGAATGAACCCAGCGACTACGGATTCTCTCCCGGGAGGTTCCATCCAGCGTGGATTCTTTGATTGAACTCGCTATTCGCATTGAACGACGGGTAGATCTTCGTCACCGAGCTCATGGAAGAGAGCTCGCGTTAACTGTGTCCCCCCCTCTCCCCGACACTACCATCTTTCCCCACTGACTCAGGTGTTGAGCCCATGCAGCTGGGGGGTATTCGCATCTGGACTAAGGAGAGGAAACGGAGAATCACCAACCGCCTCTGTCTCTATTGCGGTTCCGCTGGTCATTTTGTCATTTCATGTCCAGTTAAAGGCCAGAGCTCATCAGTAAGCGGAGGGCGACTGATAAGCGCTACTACTCTGTCCTCTCCGTCAAGTACCTGTACTACCTTGCCGGTCCTTCTACGCTGGACCGGATCGGCAGCTTCCTGCAGTGCTTTAATAGACTCTGGGGCGGAGGGCTGTTTTATGGACGAAGCCTGGGCTCGGGAACATGACATTCCTCTCAGACAGTTAGGGGAGCCCACGGTCATGTTCGCCTTGGATGGTAGTCCTCTCCCCAGTATATTATGTGAAACACTACCTTTAACCCTCACAGTATCTGGTAACCATAGTGAGACCATTTCTTTTTTGATTTTTTATTCACCTTTTACACCTGTTGTTTTGGGTCATCCCTGGCTAGTGTGTCATAATCCTTCTTTTGATTGGTCTAGTAATTCTATCCTTTCCTGGAACGTTTCTTGTCATGTGAAATGTTTAATGTCTGCTATTCCTCCTGTTTCTTCTGCTCCCTCTTCACAGGAGGAACCTGGTGATTTGACAGGAGGGCCGGAGGAATATCATGATCTGCGCACGGTCTTCAGTCGGTCTAGAGCCACCTCCCTTCCTCCTCACCGGTCGTATGATTGTTGTACTGATCTCCTCAAGAAGCGTTTTGCATCCGCTCCTATCCTTGTTGCACCTGACGTCACTAAACAGTTCATTGTCGAGGTAGACGCGTCGGGGGGTGGGAGTGGGAGCCATTCTGTCCCAGCGCTCCCATACTGACGATGGGGTCCACCCTTGCGCGTATTTTTCTCATCGCCTGTCGCCGTCGGAACGTAACTATGATGTGGCTAACCGCGAACTGCTCGCCATCCGTTTAGCCTTAGGCGAATGGCGACAGTGGTTGGAGGGTGCGACCGTTCCTTTTGTCGTTTGGACTGACCAAAAGAACCTTGAGTACATCCGTTCTGCCAAACGACTCAATGCGCGTCAAGCTCGTTGGGCGTTGTTTTTCGCTCGTTTCGAGTTCGTGATTTCTTATCGCCCGGGTACTAAGAACACCAAGCCTGATGCTTTATTCCGTCTCTTCAGTTCTTCTGTAGCGTCTACTGACCCCGAGGGGATTCTCCCTGAGGGGCGTGTTGTCGGGTTGAATGTCTGGGGAATTGAGAGACAGGTCAAGCAAGCACTCACTCACACTCCGTCGCCGCGCGCTTGTCCTAGTAACCTTCTTTTCGTTCCTGTCTCTACTCGTCTGGCTGTTCTTCAGTGGGCTCACTCTGCCAAGTTAGCTGGCCACCGCGGCGTTCGGGGTACGCTCGCTTCTATTCGCCAGCGGTTTTGGTGGCCCACTCAGGAGCGTGACACGCGCCGTTTCGTGGCTGCTTGTTCGGACTGCGCGCAGAATAAGTCCGGTAACTTTTTTTCTGCTTCTGCTCCTGGCCTTGCTGGGTCTCAGTCTGTCCCCAGCCACCGCATCTCTCCTGCTCTTGCTGTGTCTCAGTCTGTCCCCTGCCACCGCATCTCTCCTGGTCCTGCTCCTGCACTTGCTGTGTCTCAGTCTGTCCACAGCCACCGCCTCTCTCCTGTTCCTGGTCTTAGCCTTGCTGTGTCTCAGTCTATCCCTAGTTGTTACTCTCCTGGCCTGTTTGGTCCTGATTGCTCTAACGCTTACAGTTCTCTACACGGGTCTCATTTTTATAAGAGTAATAGCCCTAGATTCCCTCTTCATCGTCTCCCGTTACGGTCCTGAGGAGAGGAGTTGGGTTCTTTCTCGGGACGTGCTGGACCGTTTGTTGATCTATGATTTCCTCCGTTGCCGCCAGGGTTCCTCCTCGAGTGCGCCAGGAGGCGCTCGGTGAGTGGGGGGGTACTGTCATGTTTTGTCATATATTGTCATGTCTTGTCCTTGTGCTTCCCCTTCTGTTTGTTTCCCCCTGCTGGTCTTATTAGGTTCTTTCCCTCTTTCTATCCCTCTCTCTCCCCCTCCTTCTCTCCCTCTCTCTCTCTCTCTATCGTTCCATTCCTGCTCCCAGCTGTTCCTCATTCTCCTAACTACCTCATTTACTCTTTCACACCTGTCCCCTATTTTGCCCTCTGATTAGAGTCCCTATTTCTCCCTCTGTTTCTGCGTCTGTCCTTGTCGGATCCTTGTTTGATGTTTGCTGTGCTGTGTTCTTGTTCCGTCGTGTTTTTGCCTTCTTCAGATGCTGCGTGTGAGCAGGTATCTATATCAGCTACGGCCTGCGCCTTCCCGAAGCGACCTGCAGTCTGTGGTCGCATCTCCAGTTGTTCCCCTCTACTGACTAGAGGATTTCAGTTTTCCTGTTTTGGCATTAAGGATTATCGTTTTTGTTAAAGACTGGAATAAAAACTCTGTTTCTGTTAAGTCGCTTTTGGGTCCTCATTCACCTGCATAACAGTAAGCAAATTTGTATGGGAAAATGACTTCTAAGACATGCATTCAGATGTTCACAAACAATTTCACTCGCGCTAAAGATGGAGGCTCGCTCGGCTGGTTCTAGCACATGTGCAGATCAAATACACAGCTGGAACACTGATTAAGGTGATTACGTCCTCATAATTTGAAAGATTTCTAAGAAAACCAGGTGATTTTTTTTCATCGGCGTCTGCTTACTTCGATTTTGACCTTACGCAGATTAAGATAAGCAGAGTAAGGTGTTTACATAGACTTGATCAGGCTGTTGATTGTGACCTGTGGAATGTTGTCCCACTCCTCTTCAATGGTTGTGCGAAGTTGCTGGATTCTGGGCGGGAACTGGAACACGCTGTCGTACACGTCGATCCAGAGCATCCCAAACATGCACAATGGGTGACATGTCTGGTGAGTATACAGGCCATGAAAGATCTAGGACATTTTCAGCTTCCTTTTATTTTCCCCAGCACAAGGTGCACCCGTGTAATGATCATGCTGTTTATTCAGCTTCTTGATACGCCACACCTGTCAGGTGAATGGATTATCTTGGCAAAGGAGACGAGCTCACTAACAGGGATGTTAACACATTTGTGCAGAACATTTGAGAGAAATAATCTTCTTTTTTTAATGGAAAAACTTTACATGTTGCGTTTATATTTTTGTTCAGTATGTGTTAAAACATATTTCCATATAATAGTGACTGTTCTGCCAGAGACACCCTGAAGCAAATTCCTCAAACATAACTTTTTTTATTGACAAATAAGAACTTTCAATTTTACCTGGTAAGTTGACTGAGAACACATTCTCTTTTACAGCAACAACCTGGGAAATACTTACAGGAGAGAGGCATGAGCCAATTGAAAACTGGGGATGATGGTATGAGAGCCAGATTGAGAATTTAGCCAGGACACCACGGTTAACACCTCTACTCTTACAATAAGTACCATGGGATCTTTAGTGACCACAAAGAGTCTGGAACCCGTTTAACGTCCCATCTGAAACACCCTTCACAGAGCAATGTCCCAAATCACTGCCCTGGGGCATTGGGAAGTTTTTTTTGGACCAGACAAATGAGTGCCTCCTACTGGCCTTCCAACACCATCTGGTCTTCCATCCAGGAATTGACCAGGTCCAACCCTACTTAGCTTCAAAGTTATTTTATTTAATACTAATACAATTGCTCGGAGAAAGATTTTGTTCTTGCTTTTTTTGTAATCAGAAAATGTGAAGATAGCAATCTGGTCACAGAGCAGTTCGTATTATTCTGTACGCAAATGGGTGACACTCATTTTAGTATGATATGTTACGTTTCATATGGTATGTATTAATTTGCGGATGTCCGTCACCCATTTCATGATATGTTACCAATTACAATTCATGTTATATGTTACAAATTTGCAAAACTTACAATATGTTACGAATTTGAAAAAACAAATGATACTGTATGTAACAGATTCTAGCTATGCGGCTAACGTTAGCTGATTTGCTAACATTAGCTAGGCAAGGGTTTAGGGTTAAGGGTTTAAGTTTAGGAGTTAGGTTAAAGGGTTAAGGTTAAGGTTAGGGGATAGGTTGGCTAACATGCTGAGTCGTTGCAAAGAAGCTAAAAAGTATTAAGCAGTTGAAATGTTTCTAATTAGCTAAAATGCTAATGTTGGCCATGAACTTATAACCTTTGAGTTGCAAGACGTTCACGTTGTATCGCCAACCACCCTCCTTTTGTTTTTGCCTTAAGTAACCAGCTGTCTCATTTAACCATACCAAACGTATCGTAACATGTACTAAATGGAGTGCCTTGGATTTATGTACGGAATAATACAAAATGCTCTTAAATGATTGGCACCCCTGTTTTCAATACCTTGGAACCCTCCCCAAGCTAGTATAATGGCACTGAGTCTTTTTCTTAAATTATTTATAAGCTTGAAGAACACATTGGGAGGGATCTTAGACCATTCCTCCATACATAATTTTTCCAAATCCTTGAAATTCTGAGCTTAAGGACTGCCCTCGTCAATTCAAACCACAGAGACTGAGATGGTCATTGCAAAAATTTGATTTTGTGGTCAATGAACCATTCCTTTGTCCATTTTGATGTATGCTTGCGGTTATTGTCTTGCTGGAAGATCCACTTGAGGCCAAGTTTCAGCCTCATGGCAGAGGCAACCAGGTATTTGGCTAAAGTGTCCTGGTAATGGGTAAAGTTCATGATTGACCTTAACAATGGCCCCAGGACCAGTAGAGGCAAAATACCAGTAGAGGCCAAAGAGCTCCATTTTCATGTCATCCAACGAATGAAAACGCCTTGAGTTTGATAAACGGCACTGGCACTTGGATTGGAGCGGGGCTTTGGTCCGATGACATGGAAAACATAGATCTTTTTTTGCTCAGCTTAATCAAACGTGCCAATCATTTTGTTTGCGACTGTAGATAGTTGCGTGTTCTTAACGCACACTGTTGAAGAATATGACCAATGAAATACCATGCCAGTTTCTAATGAGGTTTACGGTGCTTTTGCGTTACGGAAAATGTTGCCCCCTGTGAGACAACAGAAGCGCACGAGCCATTGTCATCTACGTCCATTAGCAGCAGTTGGAGACTTCCCTATGCATGGTCTCAGGGGAGACTTATCTGAACTAGATGATACGCATGTTTACAGTTGTGGGTTTCCCCTCGGGTTAGATACAGTAGTCATTATTATCTAGGGACAACCTTAACACAGGATAACCAAGTGGCGAATGAAAATGAATAACATGATTAAAATAATCCTACATGGCCTCCTTAGCCCTTATGGAGCATGCGCCAAATAGAATGTAGACCTTACTGTAAAATGCATACTTACAAGCCCTTAACCAACGGTGTAGACCTTACTGTAAAATGCATACTTACAAGCCCTTAACCAACAGTGTAGACCTTACTGTAAAATGCATACTTACAAGCCCTTAACCAACAGTGTAGACCTTACTGTAAAATGCATACTTACAAGCCCTTAACCAACAGTGTAGACCTTACTGTAAAATGCATACTTACAAGCCCTTAACTAACAGTGTAGACCTTACTGTGAAATGCTTACTTACAAGCCCTTAACTAACAGTATAGACCTTACTGTGAAATGCATACTTACAAGCCCTTAACTAACAGTGTAGACCTTACTGTGAAATGCATACTTACAAGCCCTTAACCAACGGTGTAGACCTTACTGTGAAATGCATACTTACAAGCCCTTAACCAACAGTGTAGACCTTACTGTGAAATGCATACTTACAAGCCCTTAACCAATAGTGTAGACCTTACTGTGAAATGCTTACTTACAAGCCCTTAACCAACAGTGTAGACCTTACTGTGAAATGCTTACTTACAAGCCCTTAACTAACAGTATAGACCTTACTGTGAAATGCATACTTACAAGCCCTTAACTAACAGTGTAGACCTTACTGTGAAATGCTTACTTACAAGCCCTTAACCAACAGTGTAGACCTTACTGTGAAATGCTTACTTACAAGCCCTTAACCAACAGTGTAGACCTTACTGTGAAATGCTTACTTACAAGCCCTTAACCAACGGTGTAGACCTTACTGTGAAATACATACTTACAAGCCCTTAATCAACAGTGTAGACCCTACTGTGAAATGCTTACTTACAAGCCCCTAACCAACAGTGTAGACCTTACTGTGAAATGCTTACTTACAAGCCCTTAACCAACAGTGCAGTTCAAGAAGAGTTAATAAAATATTTACCAAATAATAAAAAGTAACAAAATAAAATAGCAATACCGAGGCTATATACAGGGGGTACCGGTACCGAGTCAATGTGTGGGGGTACGGGTTAGTCGAGGTAAATTGTACATGTAGGAAGGGGGGTGAAGTGACTATGCATAGATAAGAAACAGCGAGTAGCAGCATTGTACAAAACAAATGGAGGGGGGGGGGGGTCAATGTAAAAGTCTGGTGGCTATTTGATTAATTGTTCAGCAATCCCAACTTCTCCATAGAGTTCATGTGTCACACTCTGTGTCCTTCCACACGAGCTGTCTGTTAAAGATAAACATGTTTTACCCTCCCTCCCTCCCTCCCACCACCCATTTTGTTTTGCCAACTTTTGCTTGATGCCAAGTAAAGTATTCCAAACATAGGTCATGTATTTTTGAGGGTTGGCACATGCAGCCTTCCCCTGAAAAACCCTTACACATACATTTTGTGTAAGTAACAACGTAATAACAAGGTTGTGCATTTCAAAGAACATTAACATCTTAGAGTTTTCCATCACACCACAAAGGGTGGAGAGTCCTCGGTGGAGATGTCAAACAAGGTCTTGGATCAGACAGTGGCTCATCAATTTCTTGCATTAGAGAGCTTAGGGCAAACGGCTGGAAATGCAAGAGATACGTTCTGACACAATCTTCTCTAGAGAGACATGGAGATGACTTGGGACTACTGTTTCAGCTGCATTTCCCACAGTCCCTGTCAGCAATGCTCCGAACGCTGGAAAACCTTTTTCCGCTATGGTGAACAAAGAATAATAATTCCTTAACCAGTCAATCAATCACAAGCCGTGTATATTACTGCTATATGTGTGTGTGCTCTGCATAGGCTTGCTGATACACACAGTCATGTCTCTCTGTCTCTCTTTTGGTCTCTCTCGTCTGTTTGTAGGGAAGGTAACAAAGGTCATGCTCTGCCACTCAGGCCAGGGCCCGGTTTCCCAAAAGCATCTCAAGGCTAAGTTAAATCTCAGATAGGATCCTATGGTTCTAACGATGACCTTAACCTTAAGATGCTTTTGGGTGGCAGAGCATGACCTTTGTTACCTTCCCTACAAACAGACACTGTGGCATCGGCAGGAGACAATAGATGCTCTTTCATGTGCATGTGTGTCATTACACAGGTGTGTGTGTGTGTGTGTGTGGGTGCGTGCGTGCGTGCGTGTCTCTTTGTATGTGTGTGAATCTGCTTGCATGGTGTTTTCATGATTAACGTGACCCTAATGCGACTGACGTCAATCAATAAGACAGTGAAGAAATCAACCAAATCGGATCCATCGATCTTCCCCCCTGTCAGTCTACATGAGACAAAACCTCCAGCAACCCTCTGAGCCTTTCCCTTCCCCTGCACATATTGATACGCCACACTGAGGTGCACTCTGTACACTGGCAATGAATCTGATGAAGTTAAATCTCTCTCTCCCCTCTCTCTCTCTCTCTCTCTCTGTTATGCAGGTGAAGGAGGACCCAAACGCGACTTAACAGAAACAGAGTTTATTAATGCTCAAAACCGAATAACTGAAATCCTCTAGATAGTAGAGGGGAAAACAACTGGAGAAGCGGCCACAGACTGCAGGTCGCTTCGGGTAGGCGCAGGCCGTAGTCAACTGAGACACCTGCTCACACGCAGCGTCTGAAGAAGGCACAAAACACGACAGGACAGGGTGATACACAATCACGGCAAAAAACACGACAGGACAGGGCGAAACGCAATTACAGCATGGAATACAAAACAAGGAACCGATGGAACAGGAACGGATCACAAAGGAATAAATAGGGAGTCTAATCAGGGGAAAGGATCGGGAACAGGTGTGGGAAGACTAAATGATGATTAGGGGAATAGGAACAGCTGGGAGCAGGAACGGAACGACAGAGAGAAGAGAGAGCGAGAGAGTGAAAGGGGAGGGGGAGAGAGAGGGATAGAACCAAACAAGACCAGCAGAGGGAAACGTTAGCATGGGGAGCACAGGGACAAGACATGACAATAAATGACAAACATGACAGTACCCCCCACTCACCGAGCGCCTCCTGGCGCACTCGAGGAGGAATCTGGCGGCAACGGAGGAAATCATCGATGAGCGAACGGTCCAGCACCCTCCCGAGACGGAACCCAACTCCTCTCCTCAGGACCGTAACCCTCCCAATCCACTAGGTATTGGTGACCCCGTCCCGAGAACGCATGTCCATAATTTTATGTACCTTGTAAATAGGTGCGCTCTCGACAAGGACGGGAGGGGGGGAGGGAAGACGAACGGGGGTGCGAAGAAAGGGCTTAACACAGGAGACATGGAAGACAGGATGGACGCGCCGAAGATGTCGCGGAAGAAAACCCTCGCACAGCACATTTTGTGACCTGGGAGACACGGAACGGACCAATGAACCGCGGAGTCAACTTACGAGAAGCTGTCGTAAGAGGAAGGTTGCGAGTGGAAAGCCACACTCTCTGGCCGCAACAATACCTTGGACTCTTAATCCTGCGTTTATTGGCGGCTCTCACCGTCTGTGCCCTGTAACGGCAAAGTGCAGACCTCACCCTCCTCCAGGTGCGCTCACAACGTTGGACAAACGCTTGAGCGGAGGGAACGCTGGACTCGGCAAGCTGGGATGAGAACAGAGGAGGCTGGTAACCCAGACTACTCTGAAACGGAGATAACCCGGTAGCAGACGAATCAGCGTATTCTGCCCAGGGGAGCTGTTCTGCCCAAGACGCAGGGTTCCAGAAAGAAAGGCTGCGTAGTATGCGACCAATCGTCTGATTGGCCCTCTCTGCTTGACCGTTAGACTGGGGATGAAACCCGGAAGAGAGACTGACGGACTACCAATCAAGCTGACAGAACTCCCTCCAAAACTGTGACGTGAATTGCGGACCTCTGTCTGAAACGGCGTCTAACGGGAGGCCATGAATTCTGAATACATTCTCAATAATGATTTGTGCCGTCTCCTTAGCGGAAGGAAGTTTAGCGAGGGGAATGAAATGTGCCGCCTTAGAGAACCTATCGACAACCGTCAGAATCACAGTCTTCCCCGCAGACAAAGGCAGACCGGTAATGAAGTCTAAGGCAATGTGAGACCATGGTCGAGAAGGAATGGGGAGCGGTCTGAGACGACCGGCAGGAGGAGAGTTACCCGACTTAGTCTGCGCGCAGTCCGAACAGGCAGCCACGAAACGGCGCGTGTCACGCTCCTGAGTCGGCCACCAAAAGCGCTGGCGAATAGACGCAAGAGTGCCTCGAACACCGGGATGACCCGCTAACTTGGCAGAGTGAGCCCACTGAAGAACAGCCAGACGAGTGGAAACAGGAACGAAAAGGAGGTTACTAGGATGCGCGGCGACGCAGTGTGCGTGAGTGCTTGCTTAACCTGTCTTTCAATTCCCCAGACTGTTAACCCGACAACACGCCCATAAGGAAGAATCCCCTCGGGATCAGTAGAAGCCACAGAAGAACTAAACAGACGGGATAAGGCATCAGGCTTGGTGTTCTTGCTACCCGGACGGTAAGAAATCACAAACTCGAAACGAGCGAAAAACAACGCCCAACGAGCTTGACGGGCATTAAGTCGTTTGGCAGAACGGATGTACTCAAGGTTCTTATGGTCTGTCCAAACGACAAAAGGAACGGTCGCCCCCTCCAACCACTGTCGCCATTCGCCTAGGGCTAAGCGGATGGCGAGCAGTTCACGGTTACCCACATCATAGTTGCGCTCAGATGGCGACAGGCGATGAGAAAAATAAGCGCAAGGATGAACCTTATCGTCAGACTGGAAGCGCTGGGATAGAATGGCTCCCACGCCTACCTCTGAAGCGTCAACCTCGACAATGAATTGTCTAGTGACGTCAGGAGTAACGAGGATAGGAGCGGACGTAAAACGTTCTTTTAGAAGATCAAAAGCTCCCTGGGCGGAACCGGACCACTTAAAACACGTCTTGACAGAAGTAAGAGCTGTGAGAGGGGCAGCAACTTGACCGAAATTGAATGAAACGCCGATAGAAATTAGCGAAACCTAAAAAGCGCTGCAACTCGACACGTGACCTTGGAACGGGCCAATCACTGACAGCTTGGACCTTAGCGGAATCCATCTGAATGCCTTCAGCGGAAATAACGGAACCGAGAAAAGTAACGGAGGAGACATGAAAAGAGCACTTCTCAGCCTTTACATAGAGACAATTCTCTAAAAGGCGCTGTAGAACACTCGAACGTGCTGAACATGAATCTCGAGTGACGGAGAAAAAATCAGGATATCGTCAAGATAGACAAAAACGAAAATGTTCAGCATGTCTCTCAGAACATCATTAACTAATGCCTGAAAAACAGCTGGCGCATTGGCGAGACCGAACGGCAGAACCCGGTACTCAAAATGCCCTAACGGAGTATTAAACGCCGTTTTCCACTCGTCCCCCTCTCTGATGCGCACGAGATGGTAAGCGTTACGAAGGTCCAACTTAGTAAAGCACCTGGCTCCCTGCAGAATCTCGAAGGCTGATGACATAAGGGGAAGCGGATAACGATTCTTAACCGTTATGTCATTCAGCCTCGATAATCCACGCAGGGGCGCAGAGTACCGTCCTTCTTCTTAACAAAAAGAACCCCGCCCCGGCCGGAGAGGAAGAAGGCACTATGGTACCGGCGTCAAGAGACACAGACAAATAATCCTCGAGAGCCTTACGTTCGGGAGCCGACAGAGAGTATAGTCTACCTCGAGGAGGAGTGGTCCCCGGAAGGAGATCAATACTACAATCATACGACCGGTGAGGAGGAAGGGAGTTGGCTCGGGACCGACTGAAGACCGTGCGCAGATCATGATATTCCTCCGGCACTCCTGTCAAATCGCCAGGTTCCTCCTGAGAAGTAGGGACAGAAGAAACGGGAGGGATGGCAGACATTAAACACTTCACATGACAAGAAACGTTCCAGGATAGGATAGAATTACTAGACCAATTAATAGAAGGATTATGACATACTAGCCAGGGATGACCCAAAACAACAGGTGTAAACGGTGAACGGAAAATCAAAAAGAAATAGTCTCACTGTGGTTACCAGATACTGTGAGGGTTAAAGGTAGTGTCTCAAATCTGATACTGGGAAGATGACTACCATCTAAGGCGAACATGGGCGTAGGCTTATCTAACTCTCTGAAAGGAATGTCATGTTTCCGAACCCATGCTTGTCCATGAAACAACCCTCAGCCCCAGAGTCTATCAAGGCACTACAAGCGCCCGAACCGGTCCAGCGTAGGTGGACCGACAAAGTAGTACAGGACTTTGATGGAGAGACTTGAGTAGTTGCGCTCACCTGTAGCCCTCCGCTTACAGATGAGCTCTGGCTTTTACTGGACATGAATTAACGAAATGTCCAGCAACTCCACAATAGAGGCACAGGCGGTTGGTGATCCTCCGTTCCCTCTCCTTATTCGAGATGCGAATCCCTCCCAGCTGCATGGGCTCAGTCTCAAAGCCGGAGGGGGAGATGGCTGCGATGCGGAGCAGGGAAACACCGTTGATGCGAGCTCTCTTCCACGAGCCCGGTGACGAAGATCTACCCGTCGTTCTATGCGGATGGCGAGAGCAATCAAAGAGTCCACATCTGAAGGAACCTCCCGGGAGAGAATCTCATCCTTAACCACAGCGTGGAGTCCCTCCAGAAAACGAGCGAGCAGCGCCGGCTCGTTCCACTCACTAGAGGCAGCAAGAGTGCGAAACTCAATGGAATAATCCGTTATGGACCGTTCACCTTGGCATAAGGAAGCCAGGGCCCTAGAAGCCTCCCCACCAAAAACTGAACGGTCAAAAACCCGAATCATCTCCTCTTTAAAGTTCTGGAAATCGTTAGAGCAAACAGCCCTTGCCTCCCAGATAGCTGTGCCCCATTCTCGAGCCCGGCCAGTGAGGAGTGAGATGACGTAAGCAACCCGAGCTCTCTCTAGAGTATGTGTTGGGTTGGAGAGAGAACACAATCTCACACTGCGTGAGAAAGGAGCGGCACTCAGTGGGCTGCCCGGAGTAGCAAGGTGGGTTATTAACCCTAGGTTCTGGAGGCTCGGCAGGCCAGGAAGTAACAGGTGGCACGAGACGTAGACTCTGGAACTGTCCAGAGAGGTCGGAAACCTGAGCAGCCAGGTTTTCCACGGCCTGGCGAGCAGCGGACAATTCCTGCTCGTGTCTGCCGAGCATGGCTCCTTTTGGATCTCGACGGCAGTGTAACCACAGAAGTCGCTGGGTCCATTCTTTGATCGGTTCCTTCTGTTATGCAGGTGAAGGAGGACCCAAACGCGACTTAACAGAAACAGAGTTTATTAATGCTCAAAACCGAATAACTGAAATCCTCTAGATAGTAGAGGGGAAAACAACTGGAGAAGCGGCCACAGACTGCAGGTCTCGGGTAGGCGCAGGCCGTAGTCAACTGAGACACCTGCTCACACGCAGCGTCTGAAGAAGGCACAAAACACGACAGGACAGGGTGATACACAATCACGGCAAAAAACACGACAGGACAGGGCGAAACGCAATTACAGCATGGAATACAAAACAAGGAACCGATGGAACAGGAACGGATCACAAAGGAATAAATAGGGAGTCTAATCAGGGGAAAGGATCGGGAACAGGTGTGGGAAGACTAAATGATGATTAGGGGAATAGGAACAGCTGGGAGCAGGAACGGAACGACAGAGAGAAGAGAGAGCGAGAGAGTGAAAGGGGGAGGGGGAGAGAGAGGGATAGAACCAAACAAGACCAGCAGAGGGAAACGAATAGCATGGGGAGCACAGGGACAAGACATGACAATAAATGACAAACATGACACTCTCTCTCTCTCTCTCTCTCTCTCTTTCCTCTTCTCTCTCTCCTCTCTCTCCCTCTCTCTCTCTCTCTCTCTCTCTCTCTCTCTCTCTCTTCTCTCTCTCTCACTCCCCCTCAAACTTTTCCTCTCTCAAAATTTCAAGCCAAGCTAAACTCTTTACACTGGCAATAAACCCAGAATCTGATGAGGAAATCTAATATTGCACTTTCTCTCGCCCTCTTCTTCCTTCTATTCTGTCCCTCGGGTTGGGTTAAATGCAGAAGGCACATTTAAGGTGAAGGCATTGTGTGCATTGTGGTGGTCAGGGATACAAGCAGAACATTAATTCTAGCCTGCAGGCTCTCAGCTGGGCCTTGTTCACTGTAGAGGCCTGCAACTGCCTGTGTGATCCATTACATCACCCTCACCCTGCATGACATCAGTGGCATAATCACTGAAGATGACTTCCAGGTTGTTACGGTAGAGGTGAGTTTGTTCCCAACAATTTACCTGGCAGAATACAGGTTAAATTAATCAACAAATGGTGGGCACCGAGGGATAGGTTAGCACTGCAGTGCGTGTAACGATCACATTTGTTTTATACTTGCAAGATGTTATTGAGTTAAGTTGAAAAACCCTCCTTTTTCATATCCAATACATGTGCCAGTTATGAGTTTAACATACTCTAGCTGAAGGCTAGAGTACCTTTGTCTGGTGCATTATGCCTTGACTCTATGCTATCGTGCCCAGAAACCTGCTCCTTTTACTCTCTGTTCCGAACGTGCAAGACGGCCAGTTCTTATAGCCTTTAGCCATACCCTTATCCCACTCCTCCTCTGTTCCTCTGGTGATGTAGAGGTTAATCCAGGACCTGCAGTGCCTAGCTCCACTCCTATTCCCCAGGCGCTCTCTTTTGATGACTTCTGTAACCACAATAGGTTTGGTTTCATGCATGTTACATTAGAAGCCTACTCCCTAACTTAGCTTTATTCACTGCATTAGCACATTCTGTCAACCTGAATGTCTTAACCGTGTCTGAATCCTTGCTTATGAAAACCACCATAACCCCTGAAATTTCCATCTCTTACTATAACATTTTCCGCCAAGATAGAACTGCCAAAGGGTGCGGCGTTACAATCTACTGCAGGGATAGCCTGCAGAGTTCTGTCTTACTATCCAGGTCTGTACCAAAATAATTCGAGCTTCTACTTCTAAAAATTCACCTTTCCAGAAACAAGTCTCTCACCGTTGTCGCTTGCTATAGACCACCCTCTGTCCCCGGCTATGCCCTGGACACCATATGTGAATTGATTGCCCCCCATCTATCTTCTGAGCTTGTGCTTCTAGGTGACCTAAACTGGGACATGCTTAACACCCCGGCCATCCTACAATCTAAACTTGATGCCCTCAATCTCACTGAAATTATCAATGAACCTACCAGGTACAACCCCAAATCTGTAAACACGGGCACCCTCATAGATATCATCCAAACTAACTCGCCCTCCAAATACACCTCTGCTGTTTTCAACCATGATCTCAGTGATCACTGCCTCATTGCCTGCATCCGTAATGGGTCTGTGGTCAAACGACCACCCCTCATCACTGTCAAACGCTCCCTAAAACACTTCAGCAAACAGGCCTTTCTAATCGACTCGGCCGGGGTATCCTGGAATGACATTGACCTCATCCCGTCAGTAGAGGATGCCTGGTTACTCTGTAAAAGTGCCTTCCTCACCATCTTAAATAAGCATGCTCCATTCAAGAAATGTAGAACCAGGAATACATATAGCCCTTGGTTCACTCCAGACCTGTCTGCCCTTGACCAGCACAAAAACATCCTGTGGCGTTCTGCATTAGCATCGAACAGCCCCCGTGATATGCAACTTTTCAGGGAAGTTAGGAACCAATATACACAGGCAGTTAGGAAAGCTAAAGCTAGCTTTTTCAAACAGACATTTGCATCCTGTAGTACAAACTCAAAAAAAATTTGGGACACTGTTAAGTCCATGGAGAATAAGAGTACCTCCTCCCAGCTGCCCACTGCACTGAGGCTAGGAAACACTGTCACGTCCGATAAATCCACAATAATTGAGAATTTCAATAAGCATTTTTCAACGGCTGGCCATGCTTTCCACCTGGCTACCCCTACCCCGGTCAACCGCCCTGCGCTCCCCACAACAACTCGCCCAAACCTCCCCCACTTCTCCTTCACCCAAATCCAGAAAGCTGATGTTCTGAAAGAGCTGCAAAATCTGGACCACTACAAATCAGCCGTGCTAGACAATCTGGACCCTCTCCTTCTAAAACGATCTGCAGAAATTGTTGCAACCCCTATTACTAACCTGTTCAACCTCCATTTCGTATCGTCTGAGATTCGAAAGATCGTCATATCGTCGTATCGTCATAGATTAGAAAGCTGCCGGGGTCATCCCCCCTTCAAAGGGGGAGACACTCTTTCTAAGGTCTTTGAAAGCCAAGTTAACAAACAGATTACCGACCATTTCAAATCTCACCGTACCTTCTCCGCTATGAAATCTGGTTTCAGAGCTGGTCATGGGTGCACCTCAGCCATGCTCAAGGTCCTAAACAATATCATAACCGCCATCGATAAGAGACATTACTGTGCACACGTATTCATCGACCTGGCTAAGGCTTTCGACTCTGTCAATCACAACATTCTTATTGGCAGGATCAACAGCCTTGGTTTCTCAAATGATTGCCTCGCTTGGTTCACCAACTACTTCTCCGATTAGAGTTCAGTATGTCAAATCGGAAGGCCTGTTGTTCAGACCTCTGGCTGTCTCTATGGGGGTGCCACAGGGTTCAATTCTTGGGGAGACTCTCTTGTCTGTATACATCAATGATGTCGATCTCGCTGCTGGTGATTCTCTGATCCACTTCTACGCAGACAACATTCTGTATACCTCTGGCCCTTCTTTGGACACTGTGTTAACTAACCTCCAGATGAGCTTCAATGCCATACAACTCTCCTTCCGTGGCCTCCGACTGCTCTTAAATGCAAGTAAAACTAAATGCATGCTCTTCAACCGTTCGCTGCCCGCACCTGCCTGCCCGTCCAGCATCACTACTCTATCTTAGAATATGGGGACAACTACAAATAGACTAGGTGTCTGGTTAGACTGTAAACTCTCCTTCCAGACTCACATTAAACATCTCCAATCCAAAATTAAATCTAGAATTGGCTTCCTATTTCGAAACAAAGCATCCTTCACTCATGCTGCCAAACATACCCTCGTAAAACTGACCATCCTACCGATCCTCAACTTTGGCGATGTCATTTACAAAATAGCCTCAAACACTCTACTCAACAAATTGGATGCAGTCTATCACAGTGCCATCCGTTTTGTCACCAAAGCCACATATACTACCCACTACTGCGACATGTATGGTCTCGTTGGCTGGCCCTCGCTTCATACTCGTCGCCAAACCCACTGGCTCCAGGTCCTCTACAGGTCTCTGCTAGGTAAATCCCCACCTTATCTCAGCTCGCTGGTCACCATAGCATTATCCACACGTAGCACGTGCTCCAGCAGGTATATCTCACTGGTCGCCCCCAAAGCCAATTCTTCCTTTGGCCGCCTCTCCTTCCAGTTCTCTGCTGCAAATGACTGGAACGAACTGCAAAAATCTCTGAAGCTGGAGACTCTAACCTCCCTCACTCACTTTAAACACCAGCTGTCAGATCAGCTCACAGATCACTGCACCTGTACATAACTCATCTGTAAATAGCCCATCCAATCTACCTCATCCCCATACTGTATTTATTTATTTATCTTGCTCCTTTGCACCCCAGTATCTCTACTTGCACATTAATCTTCTGCACATCTACCATTCCAGTGTTTAATTGCTATATTGTAATTACTTCGCCACCATGGCCTATTTATTGCCTTTACCTCTCTATCCTACCTCATTTGTACATGCTGTTTATAGATTTTTATACTGTATTATTGATTGTGTTTGTATATTCCATGTGTAACTCTGTGTTGTTGTATGTGTAACTGCTTTGCTTTATCTTGGCCAGGTCGCAGTTGCAAATGAGAACTTGTTCTTAACTAGCCTACCTGGTTAAATAATGGTGAAATAAAAAATAAAATACATTTTTAAAAGACCTCATGACCCCCCACACATCATCTGCAATGAGATCACTCCCTATGATAGTGAGTAGGTCATTTAGTTCACCACCACTCCACAACAGCACACCCAGCAACCAGAGTCACTTTAAACATAAACCAGGAGTTCAGGAGGGCCACAGAATCATTACATAAAGCGTAAGGAGAGCTAGATGAATTGGAGGCCAAGGCTTTGATGCCTGTAGAAACAGGAACACTGTCCTCCCAGAGGAAGGGTCAATGAAAACATCGGCCTGCCTACCTGCACAGCCCTAGGCTCACAGCTAACCAGAGACAGGAGGAGGCTTGTGATTGGCTGAGACAAACACGCCCGCTTCACCACACTTCCCTCTCCACAGTCATATGATATGGCCTTAGAGGACCTCTGCAGTTTTTGTCACTCCCACGCCTACTAATCTCTTTCCATTTCTATTATTCACATGAGAAATGAGCAGACAGAAATGTGTACGAGACAGAAATGTTTGTGTTAGAAATGTGATCTTCTAATGGAAATGGAAAGAACAAGAATGACATACTATTACTCTCTCCATCCAACTTGTTTTCCCCTTTCTCTTCTTCCATGTCTCTCTCCCTCTATTTGCTCATTATCCCATAAAAAAGAACAAAGCAGGAGGAACGAGAGAGAGAGAGAGAGTGAAGGAGATTGAACAATTGAAGGAAGAGAACTAGAGATTGAATACATAGTAGCACTCTTCCCCCAGTTGGAAATGTCATGTGCTCATGACATGCATGTGCTCTGTCTAACTTTGGCTTTTACAAACAGCCGCCAGTCAGCAGGTCTGTAATTAAGTCTTTATTTGTTGTAAACTTTGTTTGTACATTCTGGGGTGTATGTGTAGCTCTGATACCTGGCCCTGGAAAGCACAGAGCCTCCCGCCTCTTTCAGGGTGAGGCCACATGACCGGACGTGTTGTGATTGGTATTTGTATTGGCAACGTGGCCAAAGTCAGATACTTCATACCCATTTTTCACGGCCCTTGTTAGGTGACCAGAGTGGTATACTAAGAAGCAAGCTCGATCTCCTCAAGCTTTAATAAAGCTAGCCAGCTTCAGATAGCTTCACAGTCTTCATCCGTACCAAGGCAGATATTGCTAGTCCCCCTTCCGCTAACTTTAGCGGGCTTGTAACTGCGAGTTCATGTCGCACGTGGCTAGTTGAAGACCAAACTCTTCGTTAAGACAATCCTGAAATATCAACCCATGTGCGGGTCAGTGCCACCTTTTCTATTTGTCCCAAAATCAAAATGAAAGAAAAGTTATCTTGCAAATAAGGTACTTACTGTATTTTGATAGGAACGCACACATCCAAAGTTATAACTTTAGACCGTCCCCTCGCCCATACCCGGGCGCGAACCAGGGACCCTCTGCACACATCAACAACAGTCACCCTCGAAGCTTCGTTTACCCATCGCTCCACAAAAGCCGCGGCCCTTGAAGAGCAAGGGGAACCACTACTTCAAGGTCTCAGAGCAAGTGACGTCACCGATTGAAACGCTAACTAGCCGTTTCACATCCGTTACACATACTTGACCTGGTGAAGTGCTTGGGCTCTCTTCTTGTCGAAGAGAGAAGTTTGTCTGGCTCATTAAAGCCTCAAACATAAATTGTCCACAACAGTGAAATGGATTACTTCTATGTGAATTAACGAGGAGGCGGGACACACCTCAATTCAAACTGTTTGAGAATAAAACTTGTTTGAAAATAATTGGAAATTGACAAGTTGAAACATAGACAATCGATCATTAGCAGGCAAAAAAAATCATCCTGGGGGCGACCATTAGAGATATTTGGAGATAATCGACCTACCAGGGTGTTTACAAACGCTACAGGAACAAGAACATCCACATGTATTGATCACATTTGAATTAATACTGTATAACTTTTTATCTAAAGCTGTATCCGTACATATTGGATGCAGTGATGACAATAGTGGTTATTTCCAGGAAAGCCAAAGTTCCAAAAGCTGGGCCTAAAATAGTGTATAAGAGATCACACAGAAGATTTTGCTGTCACTCTTATGTGGATGATGTTAAAAAAATATTTATCGGTCTGATGTGATTAATAAAGAGCATCCAGAGGCTGCACTTGATGAATTTATGAAATTCTTTCTTCCAATTATTGATAAACGTGCACCTGTTAACAGTTAAAACTGTTAAGGCTCCATGGAATTAATGATGAATTGAAAAACTGTATGGTTGAAAGAGATGGGGGCAAAAGGAGTGGCTGATAAGTCTGGCTGCACATCTGACTGGCTGAGTTACTGAAAATTGAGAAATGATGTGACGAAACTGCATTATGAAGTCAAGATCATAGATATAAAGAATAATGGAGAATTTTTAGATTAAATGAAATTATGGGTAGAAAGACAAATTCATCTTTCATCAAATCAGATGATTTATTCATCACACAACCATTTGATATTGCCAATGATTTTAATGATTACTTCATTGGCAAAGTGGGCAAACGTAGGCAGGAAATGCCAACAACGAACAATCAGCCATTGTACTCATCAAAAAACAAATAATGAAAGAAAAGCATTGTTAAGTTAGAATTTTGTAAAGTTAGTGTGGGAGAGGTGGAAAAAAATGAGTTTTATCAATCAATTATGACAAACCTGGCATTGACAACGAAGATGGAAAGTTACTGAGGATGGTAGCTGACTCTATAGCCACTCCTACAGTATCTGCCATATCTTTGATCTGAGTCTAGAAGAAAGCCTTTGTCCTCAGGCCTGGAGGGAAGCCAAATGAATTCTGCTACCCAAGCATGATAAAGCGGATTTTACTGGTTCAAACAGCAGACGTATCATCTTGCTGCCAGCTCTTTGCAAACTGTTGGGCAAAATGGTGTTTGATGAAATACAATGCTATTTCTCTGTAAACAAATTAACAGACTTTCAGAATGCTTATAGAGAAGGGCACTCAACATGTCCTGCACTGACACAATGACTGATGATTGTTTGAAAGAAATTGATAATAAGCAGATTGTGGGAGCTGTACTGTTAGGTTTCAGTGCAGCCTTTGATATTATTGACCATAACCTGTTGATGATAAAACTTACAGTACCAGTCAAAAGGTTTGGACACACCCAGTCATGGCCTCCACAATCCACAATCACCCGACCTCAAACCAATTGAGATGGTTTGTGATGAGTTGGACCACAGAGTGAAGGAAAAGTAGCCAACAAGTGCTCCTTCAAGAGTGTTGGAAAAGCATTCCAGGTGAAGCTGGTTGAGAGAATGCCAAGAGTGTGCAAAGCTGTCATCAAGGCAAAGGGTGGCTATTTTGAAGAATCTAACATTTATTTTGATTTAACATTTTTTGGGGGTTACTACATGATTCCATATGTGTTATTTCATAGTTTTGATGTCTTCACTATTATTTTACAATGTAGAAAATAGTAAAAAAATAAAAATAAAGAAAAACCCTTGAATGGTTAGGTTTGTCCAAACTTTTGACTGGTACTGTATGTATTATGGCTTTTCCACCTCTGCAATATCGTGAATTCCGAGCCACCTATCTAATATAATTCAGAGGGTTTTCTTTAATGGACACTTCTCTAATGGCAAATGTTTAAAGTTTGGTGTACCGTAAGGCATCTTTCTTTTCCATTTTTACCAATTACCTGACACTGGCATTAAACAAGTCATGCGTGTCCATGTATGCTGATGATTCAACCATATACACATCAGCAACCACAGCTAATGAAGTGACTGAAACCATTAAAAACTTGTAGTCTGTTTTGGGTGGCCAGTAATAAACTGGTCCTGAACATCTCTAAAAAAACATTCGTATTTGGTACAAGTCATTCCCTATGTTCTGGACCTCAGCTGAATCTGGTAATGAATGGTGTGGCTGTTGCACAATGTTGAGACTAAATTACTTGGCGTTACCTTAGATTGTAAACTGTCATGGTCAAAACATATAGATTCAATGGTTGTAAAGATGGGGAGAGGTCTGGCCGTAATAAAGAGATGCTCTGCTTTTTTGACACCACAGAACACAAAGCAAGTCCTGCAGAATCTAGTTTTATCTTATATGGATTATTCTCCAGTCACATGGTCAAGTCCTGCAGGCTCTAGTTTTATCTTATCTGGATTATTCTCCAGTCACATGGTCAAGTCCTGCAGGCTCTAGTTTTATCTTATCTGGATTATTCTCCAGTCACATGGTCAAGTCCTGCAGGCTCTAGTTTTATCTTATCTGGATTATTCTCCAGTCACATGGTCAAGTGCTGCAAAGAAAGACCTAGTTAGGCTGCAACTGGCCCAGAACAGAGCCACACATCTTGCTCTTCATGTAATCAGAGGGCTAATATTAATACTATGCAGGCCAGTCACTCTTGGCTAAGAGTTGAGGAAAGACTGACTGTCACTTCTCGTTTTTATAAAAAACATGAATGTGTTGGAAATTCCAAATTGTTTCCATAGTCAACTGACACACACACACACACACACACACACACACACACACACACACACACACACACACACACACACACACACACACACACACACACACACACACACACACACACACACACACACACACACACACACACACACACACACACACCACCAGGAGTCTTTTCACAATCCCCAGGTCCAGAACAAACTACATGTTAATGTTTTTAAATGTATGTAAACTGTAAAGTATTTTGTCTATAATGTCTGACCCCAGTAGGACCATTGGCGTCAGCTAATGGGGATCCTAATAAATCAAACAAACTATTAGGCATACACCACCTGAATATTGATATTCATTGGATTTTTCTTGAAGGTTAGGTGATTTCAAGTGATTAGTCCTACTATAAAAAGACACAGCAGTTACCCCAAATTACAAAATGTTTGTGTCCTTACCTTGAAAGCAGTCTATGGACAAGAACACAGCAATCTATGATGTGGTTCCCCACTGCCATCAACCATTAAAATTAAATATGTCCTGTGCAGAGCCATGATGTAGTGGTGACACTCCCCGGCATGTGTGGCATCCAACTTTCCATCTGAGAACAGGGATCAATCCCTGCTTCCAACCTTCCCACTGTTTCTAGCATTTGCCTGTCTCCCTATCGAATTCAATTACTGTCTGAATATAGTCTCAAACCACCTACAAAATATGTTTAATAAAATATTAGCCTACTTCAAATTTAATCTCCAAAACATCTCAAATGAACAAAGTTGTGGAATTCTGAGTGTTCATGTAATGTTCAACGCATCCTGAATACACCTGACCTGTGGTTTAAAAATAAAACAAATCCCACCCTGGTCAGAGGCCTAAGCCATGTATAAAATACGTAGAATTGCAGTAAATGAGCTATAAAACAGTAACATTTTCCTGATGGAGGACCCCCAGTCCCCCCTCTAGTGGTGGTGCCAGGGAGCAATGAAATTCACATAGCAAATCTCACTCCAAGCTTTCTTAAAAAGTTGTCAGCCCTGTTTTTGCATTGTGGCCGTACACATACAATCCATAGAAGTTTTGGAACCTCTTACCCTGGCAATTTGACTGTTGAACTCATGGGTACACTGGCAGCAATGGCTTCCAGTCGACTTGAATGGGAACTGACATTTATGGATTATATGTCTACGGTTGGTTGTGGCTGTCATTTCAAAATACGATCGTGCGAAAAACTTAGTTTGGAAAGCAAATGTTGTCATTACTAAATGTGTAATGTGCTAGGTATTCTTTTTTACACACACGAAAAAAAAACATTTAATTAATAAAATATTTAATCAGTGTCTCCCGAGTGGCTCAGCGGTCTAAGGCACTGCATCACAGTGCTCGAGGTGTCACTATAGTCCCGTGTTTGATCCCAGGCTGTGTCACAATTGGCCCAGCGTCGTCCGGGTTAGGGGAGGGTTTGGCTGGCCGGGATTTCCTTGTCCCATCGCGCTCTAGTGACTCCTTGTGGCGGGCCGGGCGCCTACAAGCTAACGTCTGTCGTCATTTGGACGGTGTTTCCTTCGACACATTGGTGTGGCTGGCTTCTGGGTTAAGCGAGCAGTGTGTCAAACTGGGGAGACAAAGGGGTAAAAATACACAAAAAATGTAATATATTTTTAATCAGTCGTCTTCCCCAGACGAAGGGAATGACGACACAATCTTTGAGAGAGAGAGAATCTAATTTAATTGGTCCTCAACTTGTGGCTCAGACACATCATTCAAGATAAATGGAGTTAGCCCTGACTTAAGGCGACAGCATGCTTCAGTTCGGCTGGTGCCTAGCCGAACTCGGCTAGCTGAATGAACAAGCTAGAAAAATTAGAAAAAGCGGCAATAGTACTGTTGAGACGCAGTAGACAGTATACACTTCCTCAAAACAGATAAGATAACTCTAGAAATCTGTTATTAATTTTGCAGTTTTGGCCGAGGAGATCTTAGTCGAGCAATTTTACATCTAAGTAATAAATGTAGATTAAAAAACGAGTCGGCTCCCGTTGAATGACAACAAAGACTTTATTGGAGAATCCCTACCGTTGACCAATCACCGACGAAGTGGCGTAGACTTCAGCTCAGAACTTCGGCTTGCCTCCTGAAAAAATTCTGTGTTCGCAAACAGCCGAAAAAAAACCTTGCCGAAGTCCAAAGCCAACAGAAACGTCAAACAATATCGTCATAATACATAATAATACATAATACAGTATACATATACGCACAAACTCTTTCCAACTGGTTCGGCTGTGAAGCATGCGGACGCCTTTAGCCTGTAACGGAACAAGGATTCGGAAGGATTCGTCGCCATAGAAGTTGAACTGGTTAAAAAAAGTGATCCACTTTTGTGGTTTTTGTTATCGCGAGTTGAACTGAGACTTGACCAAAATGACCCCGCTAACTCCTCAAACCTGATTCGAAGCATAGGGCTCTAGGCATTTATAGGCGACGAGAAGACTTTAGAACGTAGGTTGAGAATTCACTCATTTGCAACACAAGAATACAAACATTATACGTTAAATACACCAAAGATGCAGACGACTGTTATATATGTGTGGACCACTTTTAACAACAGTGAACTGTTACTACTGTGCATGTACTTGGTTGGGGGTATAGGCTGACTTATTTGACTTCAAAACAGGAAATGCTGTACAAATATCCACAGGTTTAGCCAAGACCCTCCATTCACTAAAAGTTCAGTTAAACCAACAGGATAGAACTAGTGAAGAGGGGGGTGGGGGGGGGGGGGGGGGGGACCAGGTCCTCTCTGTCACTGAGTGCACGTAGGCCTTTGGGCTATATAGGTTTCTAGGGGAGTTCTAAGTTTCTTTAAGGAGATCTTTGGGACAGAGACTCAGAACGTCTTTATTGTCCAATTACGTCAGTAGGACAACTATAAATCTTTAAACACCAGAACACCATTCATAACACATGTATTTGCTATTAAAGGCGTTTTTCTAGTGCGGATATAAAGTACTCAACAAATCAAAAACTTTGTTCAAAAAGTTTGCATATTAACCTGACAGTACAATATTTGGGAAGCAGCCAGTACATTCTGATTAATAGTAGAGGCAACACACCAAGGTGGAAAGAATTTATATCTAAACACACGTATATCTGGGATATCAGGACGCAGATTGTTTGAGTGATTGTGCGTTACGGCAAAATGTAGGATTTCCGCCTAAAAAGACATCCCAAAAGTAATATTTTTTTCATGAGATGGCGCTAAACAATAACTAGTAATGCTGCATAGTTCTGGAATGTTTTGGAACTAAAAAATAAATCACGCTGATGACAGGTAGCCCTTTGCTGGGCGAAAGGAGTTCCAATGACGGGCCTTACGCCCCTAAGAGTCGATGTCTCTCATTAGCATAATACCCAACTCCCCATCAAGATTCATCTGTTTAAGTTGGAGGCCTCAGTTTGTTTGCAAGGGCTGCGTCTCAATCCACCACATCCAAGACATGTCTCCTGCCTAGTATTTTGATGGTGGCCTAGAAAACAGGTTCCAATGACTGGCCCTAAGGGTAGTAGAGCTAGCTGGTGGTGGTGGGGAGGTGGAAGGTTGTCCAAAACTGTTGCTGAAAAACAGCAAGTGAGAGAACATGAGTAAGTTGACGTCGGAATTACATCCCAAGGTTTCCGACCCGTTGGTTGAGAGAGAGAGAGGAAAGTGATAATTGCAAGAGTGAGCCCATGGGTTAAAAAGCAGCGTGCAGAATCTGCATTATCGTGCCGTGCTTAAAGGCTAAAGGACAATATGTAGGTGGATGACATTCCGCACATGGCTAATAGGAAGAGGAGAAGAACGAGACTCTATGCTGTATAATAGGAAATAGACTGTATTGTAATGCTGCTTGATGAAGCTCAACAAGCATTCAGACCAGCCTTCCTGATTGAACTTTCCTGAACTACATTTGCGTGTAAACAGAATGAATGTCTATTTTTAATTTTTTAATTTTACCTTTATTTAACCAGGTAGGCAAGTTGAGAACAAGTTCTCATTTACAATTGCAACCTGGCCAAGATAAAGCAAAGCAGTTCGACAGATACAACGACACAGAGTTACACATGGAGTAAAACAAACATACAGTCAATAATACAGTATAAACAAGTCTATATACAATGTGAGCAAATGAGGTGAGAAGGGAGGTAAAGGCAAAAAAGGCCATGGTGGCAAAGTAAATACAATATAGCAAGTAAAACACTGGAATGGTAGTTTTGCAATGGAAGAATGTGCAAAGTAGAAATAAAAATAATGGGGTGCAAAGGAGCAAAATAAATTAATTAATTAAATACAGTTGGGAAAGAGGTAGTTGTTTGGGCTAAATTATAGGTGGGCTATGTACAGGTGCAGTAATCTGTGAGCTGCTCTGACAGTTGGTGCTTAAAGCTAGTGAGGGAGATAAGTGTTTCCAGTTTCAGAGATTTTTGTAGTTCGTTCCAGTCATTGGCAGCAGAGAACTGGAAGGAGAGGCGGCCTGTCATGCAGGTGAATGAGGACCCAAAAGCGACTTGGCGAAAACAGAGTCTTTAATCCAGTAAAGTAATTATACAAACATAAGACATAATTCCACTCGTAATGACGAGAACAGACTGGAGACTCGATCAAGAACTGCAGGTTGCCTCGGGAAGGCACTTGAACCTAGCAGACTCAGACACCTGCTCTCCACGCAGCATCTGAGGGAAACACGACACGACAGGGCGATACACAGACACAGCACGGTGAACAATAGACAAGGATCCGACAGGGCAGGAACGGAAAACAAGGAGAGAAATAGGGACTCTAATCAGGGAAAAGAATAGGGAACAGGTGTGGGAAGACTAAATGATTGATTAGGGGAATAGGAACAGCTGGGAGCAGGAACGGAACGATAGAGAGAAGAGAGAGAGGAAGGGAGAGAGAAAAAGGGGAACGAACCTAAAAAGACCAGCAGGGGGAAACGAACAGAAGGGAAAGCATAATGACAAGACAATATATGACAAAACATGACAGTACCCCCCCCACTCACCGAGCGCCTCCTGGCGCACTCGAGGAGGAATCCTGGCGGCAACGGAGGAAATCATCAATGAGTGAACGGTCCAGCACGTCCCGAGACGGAACCCAACTCCTCTCCTCAGGACAGTAACCCTCCCAATCCACTAAGTATTGGTGACCCCGTCCCCGAGAACGCATGTCCATGATCCTACGTACCTTGTAAATAGGTGCGCTCTCGACAAGGACGGGAGAGGGGGGGAGGGAAGACGAACGGGGGTGCGAAGAAAGGGCTTGACACAGGAGACATGGAAGACAGGATGGACGCGACGAAGATGTCGCGGAAGAAGCAGTCGCACAGCGACAGGATTGACGACCTGGGAGACACGGAACGGACCAATGAACCGCGGAGTCAACTTACGAGAAGCTGTCGTAAGAGGAAGGTTGCGAGTGGAAAGCCACACTCTCTGGCCGCAACAATACCTTGGACTCTTAATCCTGCGTTTATTGGCGGCTCTCACAGTCTGTGCCCTGTAACGGCAAAGTGCAGACCTCACCCTCCTCCAGGTGCGCTCACAACGTTGGACAAACGCTTGAGCGGAGGGAACGCTGGACTCGGCAAGCTGGGAAGAGAACAGAGGAGGCTGGTAACCCAGACTACTCTGAAACGGAGATAACCCGGTAGCAGACGAAGGAAGCGAGTTGTGAGCGTATTCTGCCCAGGGGAGCTGTTCTGCCCAAGACGCAGGGTTTCTGAAAGAAAGGCTGCGTAGTATGCGACCAATCGTCTGATTGGCCCTCTCTGCTTGACCGTTAGACTGGGGATGAAACCCGGAAGAGAAACTGACGGACGCACCAATCAAACGACAGAACTCCCTCCAAAACTGTGACGTGAATTGCGGGCCTCTGTCTGAAACGGCGTCTAACGGGAGGCCATGAATTCTGAACACATTCTCGATGATGATTTGTGCCGTCTCCTTAGCGGAAGGAAGTTTAGCGAGGGGAATGAAATGTGCCGCCTTAGAGAACCTATCGACAACCGTAAGAATCACAGTCTTCCCCGCAGACAAAGGCAGACCGGTAATGAAGTCTAGGGCGATGTGAGACCATGGTCGAGAAGGAATGGGGAGCGGTCTGAGACGACCGGCAGGAGGAGAGTTACCCGACTTAGTCTGCGCGCAGTCCGAACAAGCAGCCACGAAACGGCGCGTGTCACGCTCCTGAGTCGGCCACCAAAAGCGCTGGCGAATAGACGCAAGAGTGCCTCGAACACCGGGATGACCAGCTAACTTGGCAGAGTGAGCCCACTGAAGAACAGCCAGACGAGTGGAAACAGGAACGAAAAGGAGGTTACTAGGACAAGCGCGCGGCGACGCAGTGTGCGTGAGTGCTTGCTTAACCTGTCTTTCAATTCCCCAGACTGTCAACCCGACAACACGCCCATAAGGAAGAATCCCCTCGGGATCAGTAGAAGCCACAGAAGAACTAAACAGACGGGATAAGGCATCAGGCTTGGTGTTTTTGCTACCCGGACGGTAAGAAATCACAAACTCGAAACGAGCGAAAAACAACGCCCAACGAGCTTGACGGGCATTAAGTCGTTTGGCAGAACGGATGTACTCAAGGTTCTTATGGTCTGTCCAAACGACAAAAGGAACGGTCGCCCCCTCCAACCACTGTCGCCATTCGCCTAGGGCTAAGCGGATGGCGAGCAGTTCGCGGTTACCCACATCATAGTTGCGTTCAGATGGCGACAGGCGATGAGAAAAATAAGCGCAAGGATGAACCTTATCGTCAGACTGGAAGCGCTGGGATAGAATGGCTCCCACGCCTACCTCTGAAGCGTCAACCTCGACAATGAATTGTCTAGTGACGTCAGGAGTAACGAGGATAGGAGCGGACGTAAAACGTTCTTTTAGAAGATCAAAAGCTCCCTGGGCGGAACCGGACCACTTAAAACACGTCTTGACAGAAGTAAGAGCTGTGAGAGGGGCAGCAACTTGACCAAAATTACGAATGAAACGCCGATAGAAATTAGCGAAACCTAAAAAGCGCTGCAACTCGACACGTGACCTTGGAACGGGCCAATCACTGACAGCTTGGATCTTAGCGGAATCCATCTGAATGCCTTCAGCGGAAATAACGGAACCGAGAAAAGTAACGGAGGAGACATGAAAAGAGCACTTCTCAGCCTTCACGTAGAGACAATTCTCTAAAAGGCGCTGGAGAACACGTCGAACGTGCTGAACATGAATCTCGAGTGACGGTGAAAAAATCAGGATATCGTCAAGATAGACAAAAACAAAGATGTTCAGCATGTCTCTCAGAACATCATTAACTAATGCCTGAAAAACAGCTGGCGCATTGGCGAGACCAAACGGCAGAACCCGGTACTCAAAATGCCCTAACGGAGTGTTAAACGCCGTTTTCCACTCGTCCCCCTCTCTGATGCGCACGAGATGGTAAGCGTTACGAAGGTCCAACTTAGTAAAGCACCTGGCTCCCTGCAGAATCTCGAAGGCTGATGACATAAGGGGAAGCGGATAACGATTCTTAACCGTTATGTCATTCAGCCCTCGATAATCCACGCAGGGGCGCAGAGTACCGTCCCTTTTCTTAACAAAAAAGAACCCCGCCCCGGCCGGAGAGGAAGAAGGCACTATGGTACCGGCGTCAAGAGACACAGATAAATAATCCTCGAGAGCCTTACGTTCGGGAGCCGACAGAGAGTATAGTCTACCCCGAGGAGGAGTGGTCCCCGGAAGGAGATCAATACTACAATCATACGACCGGTGAGGAGGAAGGGAGTTGGCTCGGGACCGACTGAAGACCGTGCGCAGATCATGATATTCCTCCGGCACTCCTGTCAAATCGCCAGGTTCCTCCTGAGAAGTGGGGACAGAAGAAATGGGAGGGATGGCAGACATTAAACACTTCACATGACAAGAAACGTTCCAGGATAGGATAGAATTACTAGACCAATTAATAGAAGGATTATGACATACTAGCCAGGGATGACCCAAAACAACAGGTGTAAAAGGTGAACGAAAAATCAAAAAAGAAATAGTCTCACTGTGGTTACCAGATACTGTGAGAGTTAAAGGTAGTGTCTCAAATCTGATACTGGGAAGATGACTACCATCTAAGGCAAACATGGGCGTAGGCTTGTCTAACTGTCTGAAAGGAATGTCATGTTTCCGAGCCCATGCTTCGTCCATGAAACAACCCTCAGCCCCCGAGTCAATCAAGGCACTGCATGTAGCACCCGAACCGGTCCAGCGTAGATGGACCGACAAAGTAGTACAGGATCTAGATGAAGAGACCTGAGTAGTAGCGTTCACCAGTAGCCCTCCGCTTACTGATGAGCTCTGGCCTTTTACTGGACATGAATTGACAAAATGTCCATCAAATCCGCAATAGAGGCACAGGCGGTTGGTGATCCTCCGTTCCCTCTCCTTAGTCGAGATGCGAATACCTCCCAGCTGCATGGGCTCAGTCTCTGAGCCAGAGGAGGGAGATGGTTGCGATGCGGAGCAGGGAAACACCGTTGACGCGAGCTCTCTTCCACGAGCTTGGTGACGAAGATCTACCCGTCGTTCTATGCGGATGGCGAGAGCAATCAAAGAGTCCACACTGGAAGGAACCTCCCGAGAGAGAATCTCATCTTTGACCACTGCGTGGAGTCCCTCCAGAAAACGAGCGAGCAGCGCCGGCTCGTTCCAGTCACTAGAGGCAGCAAGAGTGCGAAACTCTATAGAGTAATCCGTTATGGATCGATCACCTTGGCATAGGGAAGCCAGGGCCCTAGAAGCCTCCCTACCAAAAACTGAACGGTCAAAAACCCGAATCATCTCCTCTTTAAAGTTCTGGTAATTGTTTGAACATTCAGCCCTTGCCTCCCAGATAGCTGTGCCCCACTCTCGAGCCCGGCCAGTAAGGAGTGAAATGACGTAAGCAACCCGAGCTCTCTCGCTAGAGTATGTGTTGGGTTGGAGAGAGAACACAATATCACACTGAGTGAGAAAGGAGCGGCACTCCGTGGGCTGCCCGGAGTAGCAAGGTAGGTTATTAACCCTAGGTTCCGGAGGCTCGGCAGGCCAGGAAGTAACAGGTGGCACGAGACGAAGACTCTGGAACTGTCCAGAGAGGTCGGAAACCTGAGCGGCCAGGTTCTCCACGGCATGGCGAGCAGCAGACAATTCCTGCTCGTGTCTGCCGAGCATGGCTCCTTGGATCTCGACGGCAGTGTTACGAACGTCTGTAGTCGCTGGGTCCATTCTTTGGTCGGATCCTTCTGTCATGCAGGTGAATGAGGACCCAAAAGCGACTTGGCGAAAACAGAGTCTTTAATCCAGTAAAGTAATTATACAAACATAAGACATAATTCCACTCGTAATGACGAGAACAGACTGGAGACTCGATCAAGAACTGCAGGTTGCCTCGGGAAGGCACTTGAACCTAGCAGACTCAGACACCTGCTCTCCACGCAGCATCTGAGGGAAACACGACACGACAGGGCGATACACAGACACAGCACGGTGAACAATAGACAAGGATCCGACAGGGCAGGAATGGAAAACAAGGAGAGAAATAGGGACTCTAATCAGGGAAAAGAATAGGGAACAGGTGTGGGAAGACTAAATGATTGATTAGGGGAATAGGAACAGCTGGGAGCAGGAACGGAACGATAGAGAGAAGAGAGAGAGGAAGGGAGAGAGAAAAAGGGGAACGAACCTAAAAAGACCAGCAGGGGGAAACGAACAGAAGGGAAAGCATAATGACAAGACAATATATGACAAAACATGACACGGCCAAAGAAAGAATTGGTTTTGGGGGTGACGAGAGATATACCTGCTGGAGCGTGTGCTACAGGTGGGAGATGCTATGGTGACCAGCGAGCTGAGATGAGGGGGGACATTACCTAGCAGGGTCTTGTAGATGACATGGAGCCAGTGGGTTTGGCGACGAGTATGAAGCGAGGGCCAGCCAACGAGAGCGTACAGGTCGCAATGGTGGGTAGTATATGGGGCTTTGGTGACAAAACGGATTGCACTGTGATAGACTGCATCCAATTTGTTGAGTAGGGTATTGGAGGCTATTTTGTAAATGACATCGCCAAAGTCGAGGATTGGTAGGATGGTCAGTTTTACAAGGGTATGTTTGGCAGCATGAGTGAAGGATGCTTTGTTGCAAAATAGGAAGCCAATTCTAGATTTAACTTTGGATTGGAGATGTTTGATATGGGTCTGGAAGGAGAGGTTACAGTCTAACCAGACACCTAAGTATTTGTAGTTGTCCACGTATTCTAAGTCAGAGCCGTCCAGAGTAGTGATGTTGGACAGGCGGGTAGGTGCAGGTAGCGATCGGTTGAAGAGCATGCATTTAGTTTTACTTGTATTTAAGAGCAATTGGAGGCCACGGAAGGAGAGTTGTATGGCATTGAAGCTTGCCTGGAGGGATGTTAACACAGTGTCCAAAGAAGGGCCGGAAGTATACAGAATGGTGTCGTCTGCGTAGAGGTGGATCAGAGACTCACCAGCAGCAAGAGCGACCTCATTGATGTATACAGAGAAGAGAGTCGGTCCAAGAATTGAACCCTGTGGCACCCCCAGCCCGGCTGATTTGTAGGGGTCCAGATTTTTCAGCTCTTTCAGAACATCAGCTGAACGGATTTGGGAGAAGGAGAAATTTGGAAGGCTTGGGCGAGTTGCTGTTGGGGGTGCAGCGCTGTTGACCGGGGTAGGAGTAGCCAGGTGGAAAGCATGGCCAGCCGTAGAAAAATGCTTATTGAAATTCTCAATTATGGTGGATTTATCAGTGGTGACTGATTCGATGCGAATGCAGAACGCCATAGGATGTTTTTGTGTTGGTTAAGGGCAGTCAGGTCTGGGGAGAACCAAGGGCTATATCTGTTCCTGGTTCTAAACTTCTTGAATGGGGCATGTTTATTTAAGATGGTTATATCCAGGCATCCTCTACTGACGGGATGAGATCAATATCCTTCCAGGATACCCCGGCCAGGTCGATTAGAAAGGCCTGCTCGTTGAAGTGTTTCAGGGAGCGTTCTACAGTGATGAGGGGTGGTCGTTTGACCGCTGACCCATTACGGATGCAGGCAATGAGGCAGTGATCGCTGAGATCTTGGTTGAAGACAGCAGAGGTGTATTTAGAGGGGAAGTTGGTTAGGATGATATCTATGAGGGTGCCCGTGTTTAAGGCTTTGGGGAGGTACCTGGTAGGTTCATTGATAATTTGTGTGAGATTGAGGGCATCAAGTTTAGATTGTAGGATGGCTGGGGTGTTAAGCATGTTCCAGTTTAGGTCTCCTAGCAGCACGAGCTCTGAAGATAGATGGGGGGCAATCAGTTCACATATGGTGTTCAGACACAGCTAGAACATCCGGGTTGGCAGAGTGTGCTAAAGCAGTGAATAGAACAAACTTAGGGAGGAGGCTTCTAATGTTAACATGCATGAAACCAAGGCTATTACGGCTACAGAAGTCGTCAAAAGAGAGCGCCTGGGGAATAGGAGTGGAGCTAGGCACTGCAGGGCCTGGATTCACCTCTACATCGCCAGAGGAACATAGGAGGAGTAGAATAAGGGTGCCGCTAAAAGCAATAAGAATTGGTCGTCTAGTACGTCTGGAACAGAGAGTAAAAGGAAGTTTCTGGGGGCGATAAAATAGCAAGGTATAATAGCAAGGTATAATGTACAGACAAAGGTATGGTAGGATGTGAATACAGTGGAGGTAAACCTAGGTATTGAGTGATGAAGAGAGAGATATTGTCTCTAGAAACATCATTGAAACCAGGAGATGTCATTGCATGCATATTTAACATCATGGTTGGCAGCACCTCTCTGCACCAAGCTCTCTGTTCCACATGTCTCCACGGTGATGTCGAGGGAGCTGAGCCAGGCTGCTATAACCACCAGCAGTATCCATGGTGATAGTGGTTGTGTCCCAATCCAAAGGTACCTACAGTACCGTAGTAGATAGCACTTTCCCAGTAGGTAACTGTCATTTGGGATGGGATTCAAAGGCAGCGTCATGTGACAACGCATTCGCTTTCTGCCCGAGTGCAAAACGTTTGTTTACATTGTAGCCACTTTTGCAGCTTGAGCAACTCGGGCTAGCAATTCAGTGAACAATTATCCCAAAATGGAAATGTCTGACACAAATAACAAGTAAACATGCAACAGAATTAATCTCCTCGGTACCTGTTCATGAATTAAGTTGACACCGACCAGAATAAATTATCCTACGGTCTAAGGTCCTCTCGCGTTTTGCTTAGTCTGCTGAAACGTCGTTTTGGACAGACAAGCAAGCTTGAGTGCATGATAAAGGATATGATTTTTGTCAGACAGCTAAATAAGACGTTTTACTGACGGTTTAAGAATGATTAATAGCTGGAATAGTGCATTTGAGCTGCTAATGAGTTTTCTCATGCACAAGAGCAGAGCAACTCTGTGGTTCACATTTTGTACATTAGGTCCCATTACGAAGGGAAGACAGACTCAACTGACTAAATTACTGGCAAATGATTCTCCCTTTCCTAGAACAAAAACAGGGTACTAAAGCTCTAAATTAGCCTAAACTGGCAGAGTTGCTCTGCTTTCGTTCATTAGTACTGACTGACAACAGTAGACGTTGATCAAATCAATGCTGTCTTGTACTGTGACATGTTATTCATGTCCAGTCAAGGCCCTTTATGTAAAAATATGCTTTGACTGGGCAGTCGTTTCCCAGAACAGTCCATTTCACAAAGTTATTCCTTATTCATCTGGAAATTGTTCTCCCAAGCGGAGACTTGTGTGTCTCTCTCCCCCTCTCCTTCCCTCCCTGTGTTATGGGACAGCCTCCCTGGCGAAGGATAAATGGGATGCCGTCTTCAAAATGGCCGGAATGAAGGCACCTAAGAAAGTAGCATTTGAAGGTACCTTTAGATTGGAACATGCCAATTTTGACATCCCGCCTAGAAATGCCTCAAAAGGCAGCATCCTTTTTCGATTTTGACACAGCCAGTATCTCATCTTTACCTTGGAACACCATCTCCGATGGTCTGGTCCGACAACTCACAAAGTAAGTGTGCCTGGGCATGTGTGTGTGTAAGCGTGGGCATGTGTGTGTGTGTGTGTGTGTGAGCATGGGCATGTGTGAGCGTGGGCATGTGTGTGTGTGAGCGTGGGCATGTGTGTGTGTGAGCGTGGGCATGTGTGTGTGTGAGCGTGGGCATGTGTGTGTGTGAGCGTGGCCATGTGCGTGTGTGAGCGTGGGCCTTTGTGTGTGTGAGCGTGGGCATGTGTGTGTGTGAGCGTGGGCATGTGTGTGTGTGAGCGTGGGCATGTGTGTGTGTGAGCATGTGTGTGTGTGAGCGTGGGCATGTGTGTGTGTGAGCGTGGGCATGTGTGTGTGTGAGCGTGGGCATGTGTGTGTGTGAGCGTGGGCATGTGTGTGTGTGAGCGTGGGCATGTGTGTGTGTGAGCGTGGGCATGTGTGTGTGTGTGAGCGTGGGCAGGGGGTCTGGGACTAAACATGTTAGTTACATTTCCATCCATTCCATAATACTGGGGATAAAGGGCTGAGGAACTCATTTCTTCATGTGACCCACTGAGCCCGTTTCATATCCTGTCATTAGGCACGGTTAGGAAGGGATTCTGCTCAAAATGAAAAGAAGACCGACTCAACTGACTAAATGACTGGAAAATGATCCTCCATATCCTAGAACAAGAACAGGGCACTAACTCTAAATTAGCCTAAACTGAGACTGCTCTGGAAACCGACTGTTCAGTCAAAGCACATTTTCACAGAAAGGGCATTGACTGGACATTAATAAGATGTCACAGTACAAGACAACATTGATTTCTCAATGTCTACTGTTGTCAGTAAGTACTAGTGCACAAGAGCAGGGCAACTCTGTAAACATTCGCAGCCTCCACGTCCACGCAGACCTGTACAGGGCCTGGTGTGAAGGCTGATGCTGTAAAGAGGAGAGGTGTCAATACATGCAAGGTGTGTGCAGACGCATAGTTGTCTGTGGAGTGCTTGTAGGGTGTTTGGTAGAAGGAAGGAGACGTTGTTGTCGGTTGAAAGACCATATGCAGATGTACCAGTCTCTCTCGCCTGTCTAAGCGGCCCTGTGTGGGAGTTCTCTGCGAGAACAGCTACATAACCTGATCTGTCGTGATACTCGCATGCATACCGACATATTTACACACACACACACACACAAACACGTTAATGTTTTTAAATGTATGTAAACTGTAAAGTATTTTGTCTATAATGTCGGACCCCAAAGTGAGAAAGTCACCTGATTATCTGGACATAAAAACCTGTCACCATGGACACGTGTTTTCTACAGGCCCAAGATATTCATCTATATCAGGTTGACATACAGACTTAATGTTGACATACAGACTTAAATATTACAGAATAAGGTTCATGAGCATAAGAGAAGAAAAGGTTGTGAAAGTGCAGCACACACACATGCATGCCCTTCTCTCTCTCCAAGAAGATATGGTTGTGGATACAAGGATACATTTCATTACACGTGTTTATAGTCCTTTAAAAAGTGAGCACAGTGTTCCGTTGAATTCGGGAGCATTGGCCAGTGCTTTGGAATGTGTGGAATCTAGAAAAACAACTTCAAGTGCCAATGTATGTTCCCTTTCCCCAAACACAACATGACTAAACAGACTATGTGTGGATATTGTTAGGATGAACAGGTAGAAAATAGAAAGAGCAGCAGCCCATGCTCAAGAAGAAAAACACAAACATTAAAATGAGGACAGGATAGAAGATAATCCTCCTTAATACCTAAAGTTGAAGTCGAAAGTTTACATACACCTTTTAAACTCAGTTTTTCACAATTCCTGACATTTAATTCCAGTAAAAAATGTGAAATGTCAGAATAATAGTAGAGAAAATGTATTTCAGCTTTTATTTCTTTCATCACATTCCCAGTTGGTCAGAAGTTTACATACACTCAATTAGTATTTTGTTGCATTGCCTTTAACTTGTTTAACTTGGATCAAACGTTTCGGGTAGCCTTCCACAACCTTCCCACAATAAGTTGGGTGAATTTTGGCCTATTCCTCTTGACTGGGCTGGTGTGACGGAGTCAGGTTTGCAGGCCTCCTTGCTCGCACACACTTTTTCAGTTTTGCACACAAATATTATATAGGATTGAGGTCAGGGCTTTGTGATGTCCACTCCAATCAATACCTTGACTTTGTTGTCCTTAAGCCATTTTGCAACAACTTTGGAAGTATGCTTGGGGTCATTGTCCATTTGGAAGACCCATTTGCGACCAAGCTTTAACTTCCTGACTGATGTCTTGAGATGTTGCTTCAATATATCCACATCATTTTCCCCCTCATGGTGCCATCTATTTTGTGAAGTGCACCAGTCCCTCCTCCAGCAAAGCACCCCCACAACATGATGCTGCCTCCCCCATGCTTCACGGTTGGGATGGTGTTCTTCGGCTTGCAATATTCTCCCCTTTTCCTCCAAACATAACGATGGTCATCATGGCCAAACATTTTTGTTTCATCAGACCATAGGACATTTCTCAAAAAAGTACGATCTTTGTCCCCATGTGCAGTTGCAAACCGTAGTCTGGCTTTTCTAAGGCGATTTTGGAGCAGTGTCTTCTTCCATGCTGAGCGGCCTTTCAGGTTATGTTGATATAGGACTTGTTTTACTGTGGATATAGATACTTTTGTACCTGTTTCCTCCAGCATCTTCACAAGGTCCTTTGCTGTTGTTCTGGGATTGCTTTGCACTTTTCGCACCAAAGTACATTCATCTCTAGGAGGCAGAACAGAACGTGTCTCCTTCCTGAACAGTATAATATATAATAATATAATATATGCCATCTTAGCAGACGCTTTTATCCAAAGCGACTTACACGGCTGCGTGGTCCCATGGTGTTTATACTTGCGTACTATTGTTTGTACAGATGAATGTGGTACCTTTAGGCGTTTGGGATTTGCTCCCAAGGATGAACCAGACTTCTGGAGGTCTCCAATTTTTTTTCTGAGGTCTTGGCTGATTTCTTTTGATTTTCCCATGATGTCAAGCAAAGGGGCACTGAGTTTGAAGGTAGGCCTTGAAATACGTGCACAGATACACCTCCTATTGACTCAAATGATGTCAATTTGTTATGCAGGTGAATGAGGACCCAAAAGCGACTTGGCGAAAACAGAGTCTTTAATCCAGTAAAGTAAATCTACAATCATAAAGCATAATTCCACTCGTAATGACGAGAACAGACTGGAGACTCGATCATGAACTGCAGGTTGCCTCGGGAAGGCACTTGAACGTAGCAGACTCAGACACCTGCTCACCACGCAGCATCTGAGGGAAACACGACACGACAGGGCGATACACAGACACAGCACGGTGAACAATAGACAAGGATCCGACAGGGCAGAAACGGAAAACAAGGGGAGAAATAGGGACTCTAATCAGAGAAAAAGATAGGGAACAGGTGTGGGAAGACTAAATGATTGATTAGGGGAATAGGAACAGCTGGGAGCAGGAACGGAACGATAGAGAGAAGAGAGAGAGGAAGGAGAGAGAAAAAGGGGAACGAACCTAAAAAGACCAGCAGGGGGAAAACGAACAGAGGGAAAAGCAAAATGACAAGACAATAAGACAAAACATGACAGTACCCCCCCACTCACCGAGCGCCTCCTGGCGCACTCGAGGAGGAATCCTGGCGGCAACGGAGGAAATCATCAATAAGTGAACGGTCCAGCACGTCCCGAGACGGAACCCAACTCCTCTCCTCAGGACCGTAACCCTCCCAATCCACTAAGTATTGGTGACCCCGTCCCGAGAACGCATGTCCATGATCCTACGTACCTTGTAAATAGGTGCGCTCTCGACAAGGACGGGAGGGGGGGAGGGAAGACGAACGGGGATGCGAAGAAAGGGCTTGACACAGGAGACATGGAAGACAGGATGGACGCGACGAAGATGTCGCGGAAGAAGCAGTCGCACAGCGACAGGATTGACGACCTGGGAGACACGGAACGGACCAATGAACCGCGGAGTCAACTTACGAGAAGCTGTCGTAAGAGGAAGGTTGCGAGTGGAAAGCCACACTCTCTGGCCGCAACAATACCTTGGACTCTTAATCCTGCGTTTATTGGCGGCTCTCACAGTCTGTGCCCTGTAGCGGCAAAGTGCAGACCTCACCCTCCTCCAGGTGCGCTCACAACGTTGGACAAACGCTTGAGCGGAGGGAACGCTGGACTCGGCAAGCTGGGAAGAGAACAGAGGAGGCTGGTAACCCAGACTACTCTGAAACGGAGATAACCCGGTAGCAGACGAAGGAAGCGAGTTGTGAGCGTATTCTGCCCAGGGGAGCTGTTCTGCCCAAGACGCAGGGTTTCTGAAAGAAAGGCTGCGTAGTATGCGACCAATCGTCTGATTGGCCCTCTCTGCTTGACCGTTAGACTGGGGATGAAACCCGGAAGAGAGACTGACGGACGCACCAATCAAACGACAGAACTCCCTCCAAAACTGTGACGTGAATTGCGGGCCTCTGTCTGAAACGGCGTCTAACGGGAGGCCATGAATTCTGAACACATTCTCGATAATGATTTGTGCCGTCTCCTTAGCGGAAGGAAGTTTAGCGAGGGGAATGAAATGTGCCGCCTTAGAGAACCTATCGACAACCGTAAGAATCACAGTCTTCCCCGCAGACAAAGGCAGACCGGTAATGAAGTCTAGGGCGATGTGAGACCATGGTCGAGAAGGAATGGGGAGCGGTCTGAGACGACCGGCAGGAGGAGAGTTACCCGACTTAGTCTGCGCGCAGTCCGAACAAGCAGCCACGAAACGGCGCGTGTCACGCTCCTGAGTCGGCCACCAAAAGCGCTGGCGAATAGACGCAAGAGTGCCTCGAACACCGGGATGACCAGCTAACTTGGCAGAGTGAGCCCACTGAAGAACAGCCAGACGAGTGGAAACAGGAACGAAAAGGAGGTTACTAGGACAAGCGCGCGGCGACGCAGTGTGCGTGAGTGCTTGCTTAACCTGTCTTTCAATTCCCCAGACTGTCAACCCGACAACACGCCCATAAGGAAGAATCCCCTCGGGATCAGTAGAAGCCACAGAAGAACTAAACAGACGGGATAAGGCATCAGGCTTGGTGTTCTTGCTACCCGGACGGTAAGAAATCACAAACTCGAAACGAGCGAAAAACAACGCCCAACGAGCTTGACGGGCATTAAGTCGTTTGGCAGAACGGATGTACTCAAGGTTCTTATGGTCTGTCCAAACGACAAAAGGAACGGTCGCCCCCTCCAACCACTGTCGCCATTCGCCTAGGGCTAAGCGCTTCAGACTGGAAGCGCTGGGATAGAATGGCTCCCACGCCTACCTCTGAAGCGTCAACCTCGACAATGAATTGTCTAGTGACGTCAGGAGTAACGAGGATAGGAGCGGACGTAAAACGTTCTTTTAGAAGATCAAAAGCTCCCTGGGCGGAACCGGACCACTTAAAACACGTCTTGACAGAAGTAAGAGCTGTGAGAGGGGCAGCAACTTGACCGAAATTACGAATGAAACGCCGATAGAAATTAGCGAAACCTAAAAAGCGCTGCAACTCGACACGTGACCTTGGAACGGGCCAATCACTGACAGCTTGGACCTTAGCGGAATCCATCTGAATGCCTTCAGCGGAAATAACGGAACCGAGAAAAGTAACGGAGGAGACATGAAAAGAGCACTTCTCAGCCTTTACGTAGAGACAATTCTCTAAAAGGCGCTGTAGAACACGTCGAACGTGCTGAACATGAATCTCGAGTGACGGTGAAAAAATCAGGATATCGTCAAGATAGACAAAAACAAAGATGTTCAGCATGTCTCTCAGAACATCATTAACTAATGCCTGAAAAACAGCTGGCGCATTGGCGAGACCAAACGGCAGAACCCGGTACTCAAAATGCCCTAACGGAGTGTTAAACGCCGTTTTCCACTCGTCCCCCTCTCTGATGCGCACGAGATGGTAAGCGTTACGAAGGTCCAACTTAGTAAAGCACCTGGCTCCCTGCAGAATCTCGAAGGCTGATGACATAAGGGGAAGCGGATAACGATTCTTAACCGTTATGTCATTCAGCCCTCGATAATCCACGCAGGGGCGCAGAGTACCGTCCTTCTTCTTAACAAAAAGAACCCCGCCCCGGCCGGAGAGGAAGAAGGCACTATGGTACCGGCGTCAAGAGACACAGATAAATAATCCTCGAGAGCCTTACGTTCGGGAGCCGACAGAGAGTATAGTCTACCCCGAGGAGGAGTGGTCCCCGGAAGGAGATCAATACTACAATCATACGACCGGTGAGGAGGAAGGGAGTTGGCTCGGGACCGACTGAAGACCGTGCGCAGATCATGATATTCCTCCGGCACTCCTGTCAAATCGCCAGGTTCCTCCTGAGAAGTGGGGACAGAAGAAATGGGAGGGATGGCAGACATTAAGCACTTCACATGACAAGATACGTTCCAGGATAGGATAGAATTACAAGACCAATTAATAGAAGGATTATGACATACTAGCCAGGGATGACCCAAAACAACAGGTGTGAAAGGTGAACGAAAAATCAAAAAAGAAATAGTCTCACTGTGGTTACCAGATACTGTGAGAGTTAAAGGTAGTGTCTCAAATCTGATACTGGGAAGATGACTACCATCTAAGGCAAACATGGGCGTAGGCTTGTCTAACTGTCTGAAAGGAATGTTATGTTTCCGAACCCATGCTTCGTCCATGAAACAACCCTCAGCCCCAGAGTCAATCAAGGCACTGCATGTAGCACCCGAACCGGTCCAGCGTAGATGGACCGACATAGTAGTACAGGATCTAGATGAAGAGACCTGAGTAGTAGCGCTCACCAGTAGCCCTCCGCTTACTGATGGGCTCTGGCCTCTTACTGGACATGAATTAACAAAATGTCCATCAAATCCGCAATAGAGGCACAGGCGGTTGGTGATCCTCCGTTCCCTCTCCTTAGTCGAGATGCGAATCCCTCCCATCTGCATGGGCTCAGTCTCAGAGCCAGAGGAGGGAGATGGTTGCGATGCGGAGCAGGGAAACACCGTTGATGCGAGCTCTCTTCCACGAGCCTGGTGACGAAGATCTACCCGTCGTTCTATGCGGATGGCGAGAGCAATCAAAGAGTCCACACTGGAAGGAACCTCCCGAGAGAGAATCTCATCTTTGACCACTGTGTGGAGTCCCTCCAGAAAACGAGCGAGCAGCGCCGGCTCGTTCCAGTCACTAGAGGCAGCAAGAGTACGAAACTCTATAGAGTAATCCGTTATGGATCGATCACCTTGGCATAGGGAAGCCAGGGCCCTAGAAGCCTCCCCACCAAAAACTGAACGGTCAAAAACCCGAATCATCTCCTCTTTAAAGTTCTGGTAATTGTTAGAACAATCAGCCCTTGCCTCCCAGATAGCTGTGCCCCACTCTCGGGCCCGGCCAGTAAGGAGTGAAATGACGTAAGCAACCCGAGCTCTCTCTCTAGAGTATGTGTTGGGTTGGAGAGAGAACACAATCTCACACTGGGTGAGAAAGGAGCGGCACTCAGTGGGCTGCCCGGAGTAGCAAGGTGGGTTATTAACCCTAGGTTCTGGAGGCTCGGCAGGCCAGGAAGTAACAGGTGGCACGAGACGAAGAGTCTGGAACTGTCCAGAGAGGTCGGAAACCTGAGCGGCCAGGTTCTCCACGGCATGGCGAGCAGCAGACAATTCCTGCTCGTGTCTGCCGAGCATGGCTCCTTGGATCTCGACGGCAGTGTTACGAGCGTCTGTAGTCGCTGGGTCCATTCCTTGGTCGGATCCTTCTGTCATGCAGGTGAATGAGGACCCAAAAGCGACTTGGCGAAAACAGAGTCTTTAATCCAGTAAGAAACTTTACAAAACAAAAAGCATAATACTACTCGTAAAGACGAGAACAGACTGGAGACTAGATCGAGAACTGCAGGTTGCCTCGGGAAGGCACTTGAACCTAGCAGACTCCGACACCTGCTCACCACGCAGCATCTGAGGGAAACACGACACGACAGGGCAAAACATAGACACAGCACGGTGAATATTAGATGAGGATCCGACAGGGCAGGAACGGAAAACAAGGAGAGAAATAGGGACTCTAATCAGGGAAAAGGATCGGGAACAGGTGTGGGAAGACTAAATGATGATTAGGGGAATAGGAACAGCTGGGAGCAGGAACGGAACGATAGAGAGAAGAGAGAGCGAGAGAGTGAGAGAGGGAGGGGGAGAGAGAGGGATAGAAAGAGGGAAAGAACCTAATAAGACCAGCAGAGGGAAACGAATAGAAGGGGAAGCACAGGGACAAGACATGATAATTAATGACAAAACATGACAATAATAGCACTCACAGCTTTCCAAGAAAACAAAAACACTGACATGGTCTGTTAATATATATTTTAGAGGCTATATATACAGAATAATTATATTACACAGTGGTGTATAGTAGTAACTACTTAAGTAGTTTTTTGGGGGGTATCTGTACTTAATTTTACTTCACTACATTCCTAAAAATAAAAAGGTACTTTTTACTCCATACATTTTCCCTAACACCCAAAAGTACTTGTTACATTTTGAATAGTTAGCAGGACAAGAAAATTGTCATACTTATCAAGAGAACATCTCTGGTCATCTTTACGGCATTTGAGTGATTTATACTTTTACTTTTGATACTTAAAGGAAAATTCCACCCCAAAACTATATTTTGTTATTTGTTTCATTAGTCCATTGTTAACATAGTCTTAAAATGTTTCGCTTGTCAGCAGTCAAGTTTTCAAGATATATAACTTTCAAAATACAGAAATCATCCACGTTTGATGCATTTTGCATCCTATGATGGTCCGTTTTGAATAATATGTTGCGAAATGCATCACACGGGATGATTCCCTGTATTTTGAAAGTTCCATATCTTGAAAATGTGAGTGCTGACAAGCAAAACATTTTTGGAACTGTGTCTACATACTACTCAAGTATGACAATTGATTCCTTTTTCCACCACAGCTTTTCCACAATTTCTGATATATCAGATGTCTTAGGTCTACTTTTACGATTATGTCTCTACTGCCATGCATTCTTACAGTTTTTCACTAAAATCCATTGGCTGAACCAAGTTCTCAGTTGCCTGGACTCATTTAGCTAATTATACAGTCTGTTGTCAACACCTTAAATCATTCCACATGGTAAAACACAATTTGCAGATCTCACTTAGACTTTTCAGCAAAACTCTAAACACATTCTCATTCTCCAAAACACATTCTGCACATGTCATCCATTCTGCACATGTCATCCATACTGGTAAACACAAGTGGCAACAATCGTATACAAATAGAGAAGACATGTCATTGATTGAACACAACCACTCAAAATGGATTTAACCCGTTTCAAATGATGCGACAACCAATATAAGTCAGTTCAGAGAGCAAACAGGTTGTTGAAGGTGGGAAGGAGAAAGTCTGAGAATGGATAGAAGAAACAATGTGAGAGGACGAGGACGAGTGTGTATGCGAGGTGGGCTACGAGGAGGAGGAGGGCAAGAAAGAGGAAGACGAAGAGGAAGACAAAGAGTGGAAATATCTGATGAAACAGTTATAGACCATGTTCTTGTCCATGTACTGACAATGAGGGAAGCAGGACTTAGAGTGCAACCCAATTTGAGATGATTTTCTGTGTCCACCATAGTAAGGACATTCAGAGAAGAGAACAGGTACAGGATACTACTGTCTTTTTGTAATTGCAAATTTACTGTACTACACTATATGCAGCTGTTTCAATAGACATATGTAAAGTTAATCACTGTATGTATTGTACCGCATGAATATGTTTTGTAACTGCACAACTACTTTTTGTAGAATTGCAAGGCTGCCACATGCAGGTGGAAGGACAGCTATATTCACTCGGGAGCAAGAGGTCGTTATAGTTGGCATGGTCCTTCAAGATAATGCAATACGACTCAGAGAAATCCAGGAACGAGTGATTCAAGACAACACACACTTCCAGGGAATCGACAGTGTGAGCATTTCCACCACTGACCGTGTCCTCCATCGTAACAGGATGCGAATGAAACAAGTATACAGAGTACCTTTTGAGCGCAACTCACCAAGGGTGAAAGAACTGCGAGCTCAGTATGTGCAAGTAAATGTACATTCAGAAACATTTACTGTAATCCAGATTGTTTACAGTACTAACACATACTATGTGAATGACATTACTCTTCAGTACATACAATGTATGTGAATCAGAAGCCTAATTGTACTCTACAGTATAGCACTGTCTCTGTACGACATACAAAATCCTACATACAGCATATTGTATTTCTACACAGACAATATTTGACTTGGAATCCTTGGACAGACCCCATGAGTTCATCTTTGTCGATGAAGCAGGCTTCAATCTAACAAAGAGGAGAAGGTGAGGCAGAAACATGTTGTTGAAGTCCCTGGTCAACGAGGTGGCAATGTCACAATCTGTGCCGCTATCAGCAACCATGGTGTTCTACATCACCATGTTACACTCGGGCCATATAACACCCAGCACCTTCTAAGATTTATTGCCAATCTAAGAGATATTTTATTTGAGCAGCAGGTTCAAGAGCAGCAGGGACAGAGCTAAATGAGAATCCCACCTATGAGATAGTGTGGGACAATGTCAGTTTCCACCGAGCTGCTCAGGTACGGGTATGGTTTAACATCAATGGGCAGTTTATGAACTTGTACCTCCCTCCATACTCGCCTTTCCACCAACGGTTATGTGAGTAGAGAGAGAGAGCGAGAGAGAGAGAGAAAAATACAAAGAGAGAGCTGGACCATAGGTCCTAATCAACAGAAACCCACAAAGTGGTACTGAAACAGACACAACAACAGAGAGATTATGTCAACCCACAACTCACTGAGCCAAAACAGAAGAAAAATATCAGTAAAACAATATGTCCTCTTCACCTCTCCCTCTTCCTCTCTCCCTCTGTAAAGAAAGAGTTGAAAAAAAGGAGGCAATTCACAATGAAAATCCACACATTTGATGGGGACATTTTCCGATCTTACACTCTGAACGACAACAGCTTGGACATCTCTTTCCCCTGTTCCAATCTCCCTCTGCGGCCATGGCCTTGCTGTGTCTCTGTCATAACTCCTGAAGTCCCATCAGGTTTCAGGGGATAGATGTTCCGTTTCCAGGGAAGATTTACTGTAGCACGGGACTTGAGTCTTCCACTGCATCAATCAGATACAGACACACTGCATCTATGGCTGCTGCCAGGTTTGGGGAGGTTACTTTCGAAATGTAATCTGTTACAGTTACTAGTTACTGGTCCAAAATTGTAATCAGTAACGTAATTTAGGATTACCCAATCTCAGTAACGTAATCTGATTCAATCAGTTACTTTTAGATTACTTTCCCCTTAAGAGGCATTAGAAGAAGACAAAAATGTATGTTACCAATTGAACGACATCTATCGCAGGATAAATCAATGTTAAAGTTTACATAGCTGGCCATATATGGATGTTAAATTTTATTGCTCTCTGCGCTTTTAACGGACCTCTGAGACTATCACAGTGCAGGTGCATTTATACGGAGACTTGATTACACACAGGTGGATTGTATTTATCATCATTAGTCATTTAGGTCAACATTGGATCATTCAGAGATCCTCACTGAACTTCTGGAGAGAGTTTGCTGCACTGAAAGTAAAGGGGCTGAATAATTTTGCACACCCAATTTTTCAGTTTTTGATTTGTTAAAAAAGTTTGAAATATCCAATAAATGTCGTTCCACTTCATGATTGTGTCCCACTTGTTGTTGATTCTTCACAAAAAAAATACAGTTTTATATCTTTATGTTTGAAGCCTGAAATGTGGCAAAAGGTCGCAAAGTTCAAGGGGGCCGAATACTTTCGCAAGGCACTGTAGATCCAGGGTGCGTGTGTTGACCACAGATTAATAAACAGATGGGACTGGACACAGAGTTAGATGCTGAGGACAGTCACAGTACAAGTGAATGTCCTTTATGAGTGTGCTGCTGAACTGAAACTCTCAATTTAGGCTGTCACGGTACAAACGGTGCAGCCAAACAGAAAGAACACAAAACAATCCCTTCTGGGGTGTTATGAAAACACTTCCAATCTGATTGAAATTCCTCTACCTGGATTGAAGTTCATCACTGTCATCTTCATAACATCTATTCCCCAAGGACCTGAAGCTGGTAACAAGACATGACACAGTAATGTCGTCGGTGATATGTGATAACAGATGCGATAATGATTGGAACCAAAACCTGCATACAAATGGCTTTGCATGGTAACAGAGAAGAGAGGGGAGGGTCAACTGGAAGGAGATGGTTTATATGGTGTGCATGTAAGGTTGCCTGGCTACCCAAACTCGGCCAAACGCCATGCCCACGAATGCTTCTTCTCTGAAATGACTACGGATTTGAGTGCCTCCTCTGCAATTTCTAGAACAGAAACACATTCGAACTGTTCTGATTGGTCCCAGAAGCTGATGGGTTGGGCCAGAGCCAGAACACACGTGGGCGAAGTGGCGTTTGGAAAATGTGTCATTGGCTTTGATACTGGGGGTTTGAGACGATCCAATCGCTTATGACTTTGTTTTGTACAACACCCCCCATTTTGACGTCACCACAAACGACTTAAACGACGGCAGTCTCAGACTGAAGTAGGTAGCGGACACAGAGCAGTGGAACAACTCAGTTGGAGTCGTCAGGCAACGTGTAAGGTGGGTTACAGGGAGCTCGGTCGGAGGGTGAGAGTAAAACATCCCCCGACAACTCTCCCTCCGCACCGACTAGAAAGGAAACTCCTGCTATGAAATCAGGTTGCAATTCACAGCTGTGTTACATTAAAGAGAGAAAGAAAATGAATCCCCGTAGGATAAGGGGAAATAAAAGCCGCTTGATGGCCAAGAAACAGAAAGGCTTTCCAGAAACATTACATTGCAAAACTCACTGAGTAACCAGGCAAACATTGATCTTCCAGGAATTGCATCAGTGTTTGCCTGTAAATGGATGAAGAGGAGACCCAAGTTAGACTAATGAATAGTGACCTATGTAGGCGTGTGCGTGTGCGTGTGTGTGTGTGTGTGTGTGTGTGTGTGTGTGTGTGTGTGTGTGTGTGTGTGTGTGTGTGTGTGTGTGTGTGTGTGTGTGTGTGTGTGTGTGTGTGTGTGTGTGTGTGTGCATGTAGCAGTGGGGGCTGGTGGGAGGAGCTATAGGAGGACAGGCTCATTGTAATGGCTGGAATGGAATTATTGAAACGGAGTCAAACGTGGTTTCCGTGTGCCATTACAACGAGACCGTCCTCCTATAGCTCCTCCAACCAGCCTCCACTGTCACGTTGGCACGTTTGAGAATGTGGTCTAGTATCTAATATATGTGAATGTATTGAGTGAGCAAGCGAGAGAACGATTCTGAATGTATGAACAGCTGCAGATTTTCCTCTAGGGGAGCACACCGACACTAAAAGCCTTCTGTACACAACAACAGGGAAAACTCACTCACTCACACACATACGTACCAAACACACACCCATGTGCTGTCTTTACCTCCCCTCCACCCACAATCACACGTAAATATAATATAATATTGGTCAATAAAATGCATGGGCGCAACTTTGGTTTAGAAGTGGGGGGGACATGTTTTTTTTTTAAAGCCCAGTCGGATAAACACTACAAACAGCCTACCCGACCGCTCGGAGGCATCTGCATGGTCCTAAAGCACAACTGTTGCCCTGTTTTGTATCACATTCCAATTATAAAACTGGGTGGGGGGGGCAAAAATGCAATTTTAGAATGTCACCAGTGAAAGCTGCGCCCCTGATAAAATGCGTCTTTAGGCTTTGTAGTCAACTAACAGTTTGAGTTTCATCACACAATCAAGCAGACATCATCAGAACACTAGGCTGCATGGGGTATACTAGCTATTCCGGTAGTTTAGTTTCTGTGACAAGAGGCTTGACATCCAAACTTTTGTCGTCTCACCCTGTCCTCTAGTGGACATGTTATGTAACTATAGCAGGATTCAATTGGCTTCACTTGAGAAACAGGAAATATGAATGTCCTGTTTTCCCATAGAAATTCTCAGTTTTTGTCACGCGATTTTGTCACAATCCTGCTACCTGAAAAGGCAACGCAGACTGCCCAAACCTAACTACAAAACCTAACATTTGTATTTAATATGTGCACCTATGCTGATTATCCGTGTTGATTAAATCAAAATTAAATGAAAATAAAACACAAGAAATTAACCAAAACGATGTACTTCCTCTAATTAGTATCTTGTTTACAATTAAACTCATCTGTCCTTCAAACTGCTGCGGGATGAGAACTCTCCAGAAGGTGGCATAAGAGAGCAGTACAACACAGTGTTCCTGACCAAGGCTTGCTTCTGAACTACCTGTATTTCCTTTTCCATGTGGAGGCAGTAATACACTATAGAGCATCTCTGTGACACTCCACAACGGGGCCGCATTCAGCAGGACACAATGTTGGCCAACATTCAGATAGAAATGTATTATGTAGAACAAAAATGCCTCTCTGGAATGTAGAATAATATCATCTCTACTCAAATCAAATGTATTTATATAGCCCTTCTTGCATCAGCTGATTTCTCAAAGAAACCCAGCCTAAAACCCCAAACAGCAATCAATGCAGGTGTAGAAGAACGGTGGCTAGGAAAAACTCCAGAGAAAGGCCAAAACCAAGGAAGAAACCTAGAAAGAAACCAGGCTATGATGGGTGGCCCGTCCTCTTCTGGCTGTCCCGGGTGGAGATTATAACAGAACATGGCCAAGATGTTCAAATGTTCATAAATGACCAGCATGGTCAAATAATAATAATCACAGTAGTTGTCGAGGGTGCAGCAAGTCAGCACCTCAGGAGTAAATGTCAGTTGGCTTTTCATAGCCGATCATTAGGAGTATCTCTACCGCTCCTGCTGTCTCTAGAGAGTTGAAAACAGTAGGTCTGGGACAGGTAGCACGTCAGGTGAACAGGTCAGGGTTCCATAGTCGCAGGCAGAACAGTTGAAACTGGAGCAGCAGCACGGCCAGGTTTACTGGGGACAGCAAGGAGTCATCATGCCAGGTAGTGCTGAGGCATGGTCCTAGGGCTCAGGTCCTCCGAGAGAGAGAAAGAAAGAGAGAAAGAGAGAATTAGAGAGAGCATACTTAAATTCACACAAGACACCGGATAAGACAGGAGAAGTACTCCAGATATAACAAACTGACCCTAGCCCCCTGACACATAAACCACTGCAGCATAAATACTGGAGGCTGAGACACTGTGGCCCCATCCAATGATACCCCCGGACAGGACCAAACAGGAAGGATATAACCCCACCCACTTTGCCAAAGCACAGCCCCCACACCACTAAAGGGATATCTTCAACCACCAACTTACCATCCTGAGACAAGGCTAAGTATAGCCCACAAAGATCTCCGCCAATCCAGACAGGAAGATCATGTCAGTGACTCAACCCACTCAAGTGACGCACCCCTCCTAGGGACGGTATGAAAAAGCACCAGTAAGCCAGTGACTCAGCCCCTGTAATAAGGTTAGAGGCAGAGAATCCCAGAGAGGAAAGAGGGGAACCGGAGACAGCAACGGTGGTTTGTTGCTCCAGAGCCTTTCTGTTCACCTTCACACTCCTGGGCCAGACGACACTCAATCATATGACCCACTGAAGAGATGAGTCTTCAGTAAAGACTTAAAGGTTGACCGAGTCTGCGTCTCTCACATGGGTAGCCAGACCGTTCCATAAAAATGGAGCTCTATAGGAGAAAGCCCTGCCTCCAGCTGTTTGCTTAGAAATTCTAGGGACAATTAGGAGGCCTGCATCTTGTGACCGTAGCGTACGTGTAGGTATGTACGGCAGGACCAAATCAGAAAGATAGGTAGGAGCAAGCCCATGTAATGCTTTGTAGGTTAGTAGTAAAACCTTGAAATCAGCACTTGCCTTAACAGGAAACCTGTGTAGGGAGGCGAGCACTGGAGTAATATGATCAAATGTTTTGCTTCTAGTCAGGATTCTAGCAGCCGTATTTAGCACTAACTGAAGTTTATTTAGTGCTTTATCTGGGTAGCCGGAAAGTAAAGCATTGCAGTAGTCTAACCAATAAGTAACAAAAGCATGGAATACTTATTCAGCATCATTTTTGGACAGAAAATGGCTGATTTTTGCAATGTTACGTAGATGGAAAAAAGCTGTCCTTGAAACAGTCTTGATATGTTCGTCAAAAGAGAGATTAGGGTCCAAAGTAACACAGTTTTATTTGAGACGACTGTACAACCATCAAGATTAATTGTCAGATTCAACAGAAGATCAAATCAAATGTATTTATTTATATAGCCCTTCGTACATCAGCTGATATCTCAAAGTGCTGTACAGAAACCCAGCCTAAAACCCCAAACAGCAAGCAATGCAGGTGTAGATATCTTTGTTTCTTGGGACCTAAATCAAGCATCTCTGTTTTGTCCGAGTTTAAAAGTAGAAAGTTTGCAGCCATCCACTTCCTTATGTCTTAAACACAGGCTTCTAGCGAGGGCAATTTTGGGGCTTCACCATGTTTCATTGAAATGTACTGCTGTGTGTCATCCGCATAGCAGTGAAAGTTAACATTATGTTTTCGAATGACATCCCCAAGATGTAAAATATATTGTGAAAACAATAGTGGTCCTAGAACGGAACCTTGAGGAACACCAAAATGTACAGTTGATTTGTCAGAGGACAAACCATTCACAGAGACAAACTGATATCTTTCCGACAGATAAGATCTAAACCAGGCCAGAACTTGTCCGTGTAGACGAATTTGGGTTTCCAATCTCTCCAAAAGAATGTGGTGATCGATGGTATCAAAAGCAGCAATAAGGTCTAGGAGCACGAGGACAGATGCAGAGCTTGGTCAGACACCATTAAAAGGTAATTTAAAACCTTCACAAGTGCAGTCTCAGTGCTATGATGGGGTCTAAAACCAGACTGAAGCATGTCGTATATATTGTTTGTCTTCAGGAAGGCAGTAAGTTGCTGCACAACAGCTTTTTCATTTTTTTTTGAGAGGAATGGAAGACTCGATATAGGCGACATTGATGATTGATTGATGACATGTCTATCAGTCTATTGATGACATGTCTATCAGAAACATTCAGATAATACATTTCTATGTAGAACATGGCCCAGGTAAGCGGACCATGTTCCACATCTCTGTTGATCACATTTCTATCTGCAAAATTCCACAATGTTAGTGTACTGAGCATGGCGGCAGGGTAGCCTAGTGGTTAGTGTTGGACTAGTAACCGGAAGGCCGCAAGTTCAAATCCCGAGCTGACATTGTACAAATATGTCATTCTGCCCCTGAACAGGCAGTTAACCCACTGTTCCTAGGCTGTCATTGAAAATAAGAATTTGTTCTTAACCGACTTGCCTAGTTAAAAAAAAAATTGCCCAGGTGAGTGAAGAGGTGTCCTGAATAATAGAGAAGGCCCATGTTAAAAATACCAAAACACAAAATATGGTTACACCTGCATGCACACACACGCTTATAGCTCAATTTCCTATACTGTAGGTGTGGTCCAGGCAAGCAAGGTTCCCAAGATCCTTTGCAGGACAAATTGTATTTCCTGATGGAGTCTTACCTGATATAGTGACGTCACATAGACTACCGGTCAAGGTTTAAGAACACCTACTCCTTCAAGGGTTTTTCTTTATTTGTACTATTTTCAACATTGTAGAATAATAGTGAAGACATCAAAACTATGAAATAACAAATGGAATCATGCAGTAACCAAAAAGTTTTAAACAAATTCTTCAGAATGCTGTGGTAGCCATGCTGGTTAAGTGTGCCTTGAATTCAAAATAAATCACTAACAGTGTCACCAGCAAAGCACCCCCACACCTTAACACCTCCTCCTCCATGCTTTACGGTGGGAAATACACATGCGGAGATCATCCATTCACCCACACCGCATCTCACCAAGACACAGCGGTTGGAACCAAAAGTCTCCAATTTGGACTCCAGACCAAAGGACAAATTTCCACCGGTCTAATGTCCATTGCTCGTGTTTCTTGGCACAAGCAAGATTCTTCTTCTTATTGGTGTCCTTTAGTAGTGGTTTCTTTGCAGCAATTCGACCATGAAGGCCTGACACACACAGTCTCCTCTGAACAGTCGGTGTTGAGATGTGTCTGTTACGTGAACAATGTAAAATGTTTATTTGGGCTGCAATAACTGAGGCTGGTAAATCTAATGAACTTCTCCAATGCAATAGAGGTAACTCTGGGTCTTCCTTTCCTGTGGCGGTCCTCATGAGAGCCAGTTTCATCATAGCGCTTGATGGTTTTTGCGACTGCACTTGAAGAAACTTTCAAAGTTCTTTATGTCTTAAAGTAATGATGGACTGTTGTTTCTCTTTGCTTATTTGAACGGTTCTGGCCAAAATATGGACTTGGACTTTTACCAAATAGGGCTTTCTTCTGTCTACCCACCTTACCTTGTCACAACAAAAATGATTGGCTCAAACGCATTAAGAAAGAAAGAAATTCCACAAATGTACTTTTAACAAGGCACATCTGTTAATTGAAATGCATTCTAGGTGACTACCTCACGAAGCTGGCTGAGAGAATGCCAAGAGTGTACAAAGCTGTAATCAAGGACAAGTTTGACTATTTGAAGAATGTCAAATATGAAATATTGTTTTATTTGTTTAATACTTTTTTGGTTACTACATGATAAAGAAAAACCCTTGACTGTGTAGGTGTTCTAAAACATTTGACCGGTAGTGTACTTAAGGGAGAACAAGGCTGTATGTGTTGTGTGTGTCTTTGTGTGTGTGTGCGTGCGTGCGTGTGTGTGTATGAAGTGGGAGGTGGGACGGCAGCTCATGGAAGCTCTCTTCCTGCTATTGATAACATTTCCCTGTCTACTGGAGCATTAAAAACTCTGTTCCCACTACACAGCCACCAGCAGTGAAATACACCATTATAAACACAAGCTATCAGGAAATGATTAAACTCACAAACACACCCATGGAAACAGACACAAGGCACACACACACACACACAAAGATGTTCTCACACCAAGTGTATGATGTAGGTTCGATTCAATTTCCATTGTAATTCATGTCAAATGTATAGAAATAGACAACAGCAGCTAGCTGACAGAAGAGAGCCTGCTGATGCTGAACTTTGACATCTGATCTACAGCCAAAACAAAGTCGTTAAAGCAGGAAGGAATCTCAGCTTGACAACAGGCAACAATGTAGGGCTGTGGCTGGGCCATAACATATCTGCAATGCTTGGACAATGTTTCCATTAGGCTACATGTTTTATTAGGCTATATATTATTATTAGTTTTGATGTCTTCACTATTATTCTACAATGTAGAAAATAGTCAAATAAAGAAAAACCCTGGAATGAGTACGTGTGTCCAAACTGTTGACTGGCACTGTATATTGGTACACTTGTTTCTAGTTACTGAAACGGCTTTGACAGAAATAAAATATCAGATTTACACAGATTTATTTGATAAAGTAGCGTATAGGCCTATGTGGTGAAAATATTGTCAGTGAGTATCAAAGGAAAAATCCACAGATATTAGTCTATTGTTGATACGGTCCCAACATATTTTGCATGGCAGCAGTCAAGTTTTCAAGATATTGGATTTTCAAGACGCAAAATGCCACTCGCCACATCCTCACGAAGCTGCTTTATGCTAGTGACATTGTGGGTCTCAACAGTCAAACGATGTGGCGAGAGACACTGCTTGAAAGTCCGTTATCTTGGGACTGTATCAACAGGGGATTCATGGAAATATACCTAAAGATTGTTTTTGAATGGAGTTTTCCTTAAGCCTGAAGGCTGTGGAAAGCCCCATACCATGTACACCACTTCCTAATGGTCATGAGTGTCAGTCACAGAGTTGCTGACCTTGTAACCTATGACATCACGGTTTGTTTGGATTTCCCCATTGATCCCTGTGTCTAGCCTGTAGGCTTACACTATCGGGCATTTCTCCTCTCTGGACTTTGCCTTGTCGTCTCTCCATCTCTCTGTCTGGTCTGTGTGCATGTCTGTCTGTCGGTTTTTCTGTCTGTATTGTCCTGTAAGTATTGCACATGTGCCTCTCTCTCTCTCTCTCTCTCTCTCTCTCTCTCTCTCTCTCTCTCTCTCTCTCTCTCTCTCTCTCTCTCTCTCTCTCTCTCTCTCTCTCTCTCTCTCTCTCTCTCTCTCTCTCTCTCTCTCTCTCTGTGTGTCTGTGTGTCTGCTGAGGTGTGAGGATGGACAGTGAGGCTGGTGACCCAGTCACTTCACAAGGCACCCTGCCCGCACCCATTGGTCCTGGAAAATGGTAGACGAGAGTGGCATGCTGTGTGACAAAACACCTCCCTGTCTTTAATCCCACAGTGGATTAGAGTGGAGCACTAATCCACAGGCCACAGGGTCACATTATCTCACCTCCTCCTTCACATATACAGTGTCAAGAAAAAGCTTGTGAACCCTTCGGAAATACCTGGATTTCTGCCTAAATTAGTCATACAATTCATCCGATCTTCATCTAGGCCTCAACAATAGACAAACACAGACTGCTTAAACTAATAACACACAAACAGTTATACGTTTACGTTATACGTTTATACGTTCACCTTTATTTAACCAGGTAGGCAAGTTGAGAACAAGTTCTCATTTACAATTGCGACCTGGCCAAGATAAAGCAAAGCAATTCGACACATACAACAACACAGTTACACATGGAGTAAAACAAACATACAGTCAATAATACAGTAGAAAAATAAGTATATATACAATGTGAGCAAATGAGGTGAGATAAGGGAGGCAAAGGCAAAAAAAAGAAGAAAAAAAAGCTGGCGAAGTAAATACAATACAGCGAGTAAAACACTGGAATGGTAGATTTGCAGTGGAAGAATGTGCAAATGAGCAAAATAAATAAATAAATACAGTAGGGGGAGAGGTAGTAGACTTTACCTAACAGGGTCTTGTAGATGACCTGGAGCCAGTGAGTTTGGCAATGAGTATGAAGCAAGGGCCAGCCAATGGTGGGTAGTGTATGGGGCTTTGGTGACAAAACGGATGGCACTGTGATAGACTGCATCCAATTTATTGAGTAGGGTATTGGAGGCTATTTTGTAAATGACATCGCCGAAGTTGAGGATTGGTAAGATGGTCAGTTTTACGAGGGTATGTTTGGCAGCACGAATGAAGGATGCTTTGTTGCGAAATAGGAAGCCAATTCTAGATTTAACTTTGGATTGGAGAAGTTTGATATGAGTCTGGAGGAGAGTTTACAGTCTAACCAGACACCTAGGTATTTGTAGTTGTCCACATATTCTAAGTTAGAACCGTCCAGAGTAGTGATCTTGGATGGGCAGGCAGGTGCAGGCAGCGATCGGTTGAAGAGCATGCATTTAGTTTTACTTGTATTTATTGAACACACCGTGTAAACATGCACGGTGCAGGGTGGGAAAAGTATGCGAACCCTTGGATTTAATAACGGTTTGACCCTCCATTGGCAGCAATATCCTCAACCAAACGTTTTCTGTAGTTGCGGATCAGACCTGCACAACGGTCAGGAGGAATTTTGGATCATTCCTCTTTACAAAACTGTTTCAGTTCAGCAATATTCTTGGGATGTCTAGTGTGAACTGCTAACTTGAGGTCATGCCACAGCATCTCAATGGGGTTGAGGTCAGGACTCTGGTCACGACTGGGCCACTCCAGAAGACCTATTTTCTTCTTTTGAAGCCATTCTGTTGTTGATTTACTTCTGTGTTTTGGATCGTTGTCTTGTTGCATCACCCAAAATCTGTTGAGCTTCAATTGGCGGAAAGATCAGCCTAACATTCTCCTGCAAAATGTCTTGATAAACTTGGGAATTCATTTTTCTTTCAATGATAGCAAGCTGTCCAGGCCCTGAAGCAGTCCCAAACCATGATGCTCCCTCTACCATACTTTACAGTTGGGATGAGGATTTGATGTTGGTGTGCTGTGCCTTTTTGTCTCCACACATAGTGTTGTGTGTTCGTTCCAAACAACTCAACTGTAGTTTCATCTGTCCACAGAATATTTTGCCAGTAGCGCTGTGGAACATCCAGGTGCACTTTTGCAGTAACAGTAGTAACAGTGCCTGAAGGTACCACTAGCATCTGTACAAACAATAGTATGCAAGTATAAACACCATGGGACCACACAAACGAGTCCTATATCGACATAACCTGAAAAGCCACTCAGCAAGGAAGAAGCCACTGCTCCAAAACCGCCATAAGAAAGCCAGACTACGGTTTGCAACTGCACATGGGTACAAAGATTGTACTTTTTGGAGAAATGTCCTCTTGTCTGATGAAACAAAAATATAACTGTTTGGAGTGGTATTGGTATTGGATCGGCCATCACAAAGCCCTGACCTGAACCATTTATAGACAATTTGTCTTACCGTGGACTGATGAACATCAAGGCTTTTAGAGACACTTTTGTAACCCTTTCCAGCTTTATGCAAGTCAACAATTCTTAATCTTAAGTCTTCTGAGATCTCTTTTGTTCGAGGCATGGTTCACATCAGGCAATGCTTCTTGTGAATAGCAAACTCAAATTTTGTGAGTGTTTTTTATAAGTCAAGGCAGCTCTAACCAACATCTCCAATCTCGTCTCATTGATTGGACTCCAGGTTAGCTGACTCCTGACTCCAATTAGCTTTTAGAGAAGTCATTAGCCTAGGGGTTCACATACTTTTTCCAACCTATACTGTAAATATTTAAATTATGTATTCAAAATAGATCATTTGAATGTTAGTACTTTAAGCACACTACGTTTGTCTATTGTTGTGACTTAGATGAAGATCAGATCAAATGTGATGAAGAATTTATGCAGAAATCCATGTAATTCCAAGGGGTTCAGATCATTTTTCTCGCCACTGTAGATGTATGATCTTCATTTGATCACCCCGTTGTTGTAGGAAATGCAAACTTTTAGTGTATTCTAGGTTTAAAAAGGCTTCTAAAATGTGTAATTTCCACTTGCTTCCATTCAGACACAAGAGCATTAGTGAGGTGGGACAATGATGTTGGGCAATGATTAGGCCTGGCTCGCAGTCGGCATTTCAATTCATCCCAAAGGTGTTCGATGGGGTTGAGGTCAGGGCTCTGTGCAGGCCAGTCAAGTTCTTCCACACCGATCTTGACAAACAATTTCTGTATGGACCTCGCTTTATGCACGGGGGCATAGTCATGCTGAAAAAGGAAACGGCCTTCCCCAAACTGTTGCCACAAAGTTGGAAGCACAGGATTGTCCAGAATGTCATTATATGCTGTAGCGTTAAGATTTTCCTTCACTGGAACTAAAGGGCCTAGCCCAAATCATGAAAAACAGCCCCAAACCATTATTCATCCTCCACCAAACTTTACAGTTGGCACTATGCATTGGGGCAGGTAGTGTTCTGCTGGCATCCGCCAAGCCCAGATTTGTCCGTCAGACTGCCAGATGGTGAAGCGTGATTAATCACTCCAGAGAAAGTGTTTCCAGGGTCCAATGGCGGCGAGCTTTACACCACTCCAGCTGACGCTTGGCATTGCGCATGGTGATCTTAGGTTTGGAAATGGAAACCCATTTTATGAAGCTCCCAACGGTAGTGAGTGTTGTAACTGAGGACCGACAATTTTTACACACTACGCGCTTCAGCACTCTGCGGTCCCACTCTGTGAGCTTGTGTGGCCTACCACTTCACCACTTCGCCGTTGTTGCTCCTAGAAACTTCCACTTCACAATAACAGCACATACAGTTGACCGGGGCAGCTCTAGCAAGGCAGACATTTTACAAACTGACTTGTTCAAAAGGTGGCATTCTATGACAGTGCCATGTTGAAAGTCACGGAGCTCTTCAGTAAGGCCATTCTACTGCCAATGTTTGTCTATGGAGATTGCATGGCTGTGTGCTCGATTGTATACAATAGCCGAACCCACTAATTTTAAGGGTGTCCACATACTTTTGTATATTTAGTGTATACGGTTTTAAGTAAAACATTTTCAACATAGTAGTGCACCCATAGCAATACTGTAGGCCTACTTTTAGGCCCAATCCATAACCAATCCAAATTTTGAGGTTGTCAATGTCAGCTTTAAGTTCAAAAGGTTTCAAAGGATTTTCGTCATCACACTGAGAACAACTTAATAGCCACTGACTATCATTGATTTTTGGACCTATTTCCTACAAACAGGAATGTGATAGCCTACATTGTTGCCAAACTCATGACAGACAACTTCCTCAAAACAGTTACATTGTATCACAGAGGTTTTCCTATCAGTAGCAGTGGGTGGGTAAAATCACTGGGGAAGCCAGGCCAGTTAAAAAGCCATATTACAACCCATGTTGTGACATTTGCATTGCTTGGTCTATAACCCATTAGTTCATACACCACAATAAGGCTGTGACAACAAAAATACAACATTCACACAGTGGTGGAATACATTCAACTACACAGTGGTGTAGAGTACTTAAGTAAAAAGACTTTCAAGTACTACTTAAGTCGTTTTTTTGGGGGGTACCTGTACTTCACTTTACTATTTATATTTTTGACCACTTTTACTTACTATATTCCTAAAGAAAATCATGTACTTTTACTCCGTACATTTTCCCTGACACACAAAATTACTTGTAACATTTTGAATGCTAACAGGACAGGAAAATATAGTCTAATTCACATACTTATCAAGAGAACATCTCTGGTCATCCCTACTGCCTCTAGACTGGTGGACTCACTAAACACATGCTTTGTTTGTAAATGGTGTCTGAGTTCCTTGGCCATCTGTAGCTAAAAGAAAACTGTCCCGTCTGCTATGCTTAATTTAAGAACATTTACATGTTTTATACTTGTACTTTTACTTTTGATACTTGCAGTTGAAGTCAGAAGTTTACATACATCGTAGCCAAATACATTTAAACTCAATTTTTCACAATTCCTGACATTTAATCCAAGTAAAAATTCCCTGTCTTAGGTCAGTTAGGATCAACACTTTATTTTAAGAATGTGAAATGTCAGAATAATAGCAGAAAGAATGATTTATTTCAGCTTTTATTTCTTTCATCACATTCTCAGTAGGTCAGAAGTTTACGTACACTCAATTAGTATTTGTTAGCATTGCCTTTAAATTGTTTAACTTGGGTCAAACATTTTGCCTTTAAATGGTTTAACTTGGGTCAAACATTTTGGGTAGCCTTCCACGAGCATCCCACAATAAGTTGTGTGAATTTTGGCCCATTCCTCCTGACAGAGCTGGTGTAACCGAGTCAGGTTTGTAGGCCTCCTTGCTAGCACACGCGTTTTCAGTTCTGCCCACACATTTTCTATAGGATTGAGGTCAGGGCTTTGTGATGGCCACTCCAATACCTTGACTTTGTTGTTCTTAAGCCATTTTGCCATGGTCATTATGGCCAAACAGTTCTATTTTTGTTTCATCAGACAAGAGGACATTTCTCCAAAAAGTACAATCTTTGTACCCATGTGCAGTTGCAAACCGTAGTCTGGCTTTTTTTATGGCGGTTTTGGAGCAGTGGCTTCTTCCTTGCTGAGTGGCTTTTCAGGTTATGTCGATATAGGACTCGTTTGTGTGGTCCCATGGTGTTTATACTTGCATACTATTGTTTGTACAGATGATAGTGGTACCTTCAGGCATTTGGAAATTGCTCACAAGGATGAACCAGACTTGTGGAGGTCTTCACCATGATGTCAAGCAAAGAGAAACTGAGTTTGAATGTAGGCCTTGAAATACATGCACGGGTACACCTCCAATTGACTCAAATTATGTCAATTATCCTATCAGAAGCTTCTAAAGCCATGACATAATTTTCTGCAATTTTCCAAGCTGTTTAAAGGCACAGTCAACTTAGTGTATGTAAACTTCTGACCCACTGGAATTGTGATACAGTGAATTATAAGTTAAATAATGTATCTGTAAACAATTGTTGGAAAAATGACTTGTCTCATACACAAAGTAGAAGTTCTAACCGACTTGCCAAAACTATAGTTTGTTAACAAGAAATTTGTGGAGTGGTAGAAAAACGAGTTTTAATTACTCCAACCTAAGTGTATGTAAACTTCCGACTTCAACTGTAAGTATTTTTTATATTTACTTTTGATACTTAAGCATATATACAACCAAATACTTTTAGACTTTTACTCAAGTAGTATTTTACTGGGTGACTTTCACTTTTTTTACCTGAGTCATTTTCTATTAAGGTATCTTTACTTTTACTCAAGTATGAAAATTGGGTACTTGTTCCACCACTGCAACTACACATATGTTTGCTTCATCACAAAACTGAAGAGCAACGTCTGTTCAGCAATTTTCCCTCAATTATTTCGTTTTTGGGGCCCTGTGCAAATTTTAGGTCTTTTGTGAGCAGAAACTTGAACCTTGTGAGAATTTTGTGCAATTTCTGGCGCACGTTTACAGTGAACACTGAGGCTGTACCCTTACAGTTTAAGACAGTAGCCAATAGTCTATTGTGGCTATTTGAGCATAATGTCAGCCTTGTGGCCTACCAACAAAACACATAACATTTTCACATGGAAATAGCTTTGATTTCTATGATATAGCCTACAGTAGCCTATATGCAGTGTTCAATGCAGGCCTACATTGCATGATACTTATAAAACGTTTTTACATTATAAAGGGCTTGACATTAATTAATGATTTGTTTACTTAGTCTGAAACACATTGGGCCAAATAGATTACTGTAAATTGCTCTGTTGTATGATGCAAGAAACCACTTTACAAAAAAATTATATTATTACCATACAGACAATTATGGTAATAGATGTAGGCTACCCCATTGCTAACCTATACTTATCTACAACGGAGCTGATAACTCGCTAACTTGCAAAGAATGTCAACAACTGTGCACACAACCGGCTCTGATCTGAACTGTTCTGAATGACGTGTCCATGTGCACGTGTAACTGACAGGCTCGTTCATGGACAGGAGAGGGCGAGCGAGCAGAGAGAGAGAGAGAGAGAGAGAGAGAGAGAGAGGAGGAGGGGGGGTAGAGAGAGATGCTGGGGGAATTACCAGCGGAGAGACACGGGTAGAGAAATGGAGCGTACTTTTTGGTGATTGAGGGGGACCTACTCTGACTCCCGTAGGCAGAAGCGGTAGTTCTCTCCCAAGGACAAGCATATGTTTCCAAATTCCACCCTGGGTGGTGGACATATCTGGATATTAATTAGCTAAACATAAATGAAAATCGCCTGGAACGACAGCAAGGCAATCCCGGAAATAACAGACGTACCCTCAGCCGGTCACGTAGGCTGCGCTACTGGAGCTCTGCGTTCCAGATAGGTAAGTGTACAACCAGCTGACAGATAGTGGGCTATATTTTGCCCGGGTTACTAGTATTCTGCGCTTTATTGAATTGGTGTCAAAGTCATTGCTAAACTCACTCAAATAATCCAATATAGGCTATTTGTATCTTGGGAGGACAACAAACACGCGTAGGCTATATTTCTAAGTTATAGGCTATGAATACCGGCTAAACACTAAGTAATACGAATGAATAACAAGGTGGAGTGGCATGTGTTCTTCAGAGTAGCTGCTCTCACAGTGGGCTTACCCCCTTCTTCGTGCCGTGGGGAATTATTCTTACAGATATCCGTATTTCATAAAAATGAAGACACTTTACACAACCCCTTTTTGTAAGCGACCCTTGCGTTGATATTTTCGAATTGAATTGGTGAAACAAATCATTTCCTATTTAACTACCCGAGCCACGATAGACCAATGTCTGAATGTAATATATGATTCGAATATTACATAAGAATATTTAAAGCAATTTTGACATATTTAAAGTTTGCCAATAAAATGTAGGCCACGTTACAAAATATATTAGGCCTACAATTAAATGTGTCTAGCAAGTTTCGGTACCTTACAGGTTTCTTAATTTAGGGAGTGTGAATAGCCTCGGCCTGGTTTGAGAATTAGGCTGCTTTGTGTTTAGCAGGGCTATTTCGTCCCAAGCCTGTGGGCGATACGATTAGCCTACTTATTGTGGACTAACGGTAATCACAGTCAAGTAATTATTGTATTATTTTGTTTTAGAAACATCATCCCAAGCTTCAGAATATCAGAAAACATTTCAATAGAAGACAAATGTGAAAATATTTCAAGAAAAACCACGAATGAAAGAAACTGAGGCATATTCGGAGCTATTCGGACTTTTTAATATGAAACTTTCCAACGCTGCGGCACCGCTCCTCTCTCGCAGACTCGGCAGTTGTACTACACACCCTCTCGCACAGTGGCTCTGGTAAAAAATGAGGCGAGGACGTGGGCTACGTGCACATCCAGCACTAGACGATATGAAATGGAGAGCTTGGAACACACGGACCTTTTAAATCCAAGCTCTTCCCACGGACATCGCAGTTTTTCAGCCTCGCATGAGAGAGTGACAAACGGTGAACACATATTCGGAGCTGCCGAGCATCACCCTTTCCAGACCAACATGGGACTAAATGGACTAAATAGATACTGCCCGGGCATGGCGCCTGTTGGGAGCGCCACGGCTGCGGAGTTACTGTCAGGTCTGTCTTCCAAAGCAAGCTCTTCCGGAATCATGGTTTTAAAGAAGCAGCCGAATGCTGCGCTGCCGTTCTATAACGGCGGGATCGTGTCTCCGTCCGCAACCATTGAGGGCAGCCACAGTGGGGTTTTGGCGCAAACTCCCAATGGTTGTCCTCTGCAAGCGAGGGGGGTGGGGGAGACACCGAATGGCCTTGCGCAACCCCTCGGCAACAGAGCACGCCTCCTGGAGAATGGGGACAGAGCACAACATGAGAAATGTGCTCTTCTAGTGAAGAGGGCCAATGGTGACCCGCAGGTCAAACCGCACCATCGGAAGCGGAGAGGCGGGGAGAACCGGGACATGGGTCTGGAGATGCCCAAAGGTTGTGGCTTGTCAGCGGGGTCAGGTCTAGGATCTCTAGGTATGATGTTCTACGGACCAGGAGAGTCCATAACCCCGGACTGCAAACGGAGACTAGTGGCGGAGAGTGACGTTCACAAAGCAGAGCCCTCCAAACCAGGCAAGGCGGTTCCGCTCGCTGCTAACGGCGACAACAGCGTCCACACTAACCGTAGCAACCACAACCACGGCGCCACCCCTCACCCCCCTTTGCCCGCCCCTCACAGCAACAAGCTGCACCACAATGTACACAAGGTGACACAGCTGAGCACCGGGTCCGTTCCAGACCAGACGTCCCCAGTAGAGTCCAACAGCATCCCGTCTCTACGGTTACAGGCCGGGGAGGGCTGGTCGGCGGAGCATATCGCCCAGAAGTACATCGTGCCTTGTATGAATTCCTACGGTATCTGTGTGAAGGACAGCTTCCTGGGGCCACGGCTGGGTGAGTCGGTGATGGGCGAGGTGGAGAGTCTGAATCGCAGTGGGAAGTTCCGCGGCGGTCAGCTGGTTAGCCAGAGGAGCATCCCTTCGCGGAGTATCCGTGGAGACCAGATCGCTTGGGTGGAGGGGCACGAGCCGGGGTGTGAGGGCATCGCCACGCTGATGGCACACATCGACGAGGCCGTGATGCACAGCGCTGCCAACGGGCAGCTGGGGGACTGTGTCATCAACGGGCGCACCAAGGTGAGTGAACGGGGAGGACGGCGGGAGGACCCGAGGTGGTGGGTTTGGGGACAGGAAGAGAGGGGGGGGGAGCTGGGGAAGAGAAATGTAGAGAATTGTGGAAGGGAACAGTGTGAGCTGGGGACTCAATGTCATCAGATGCCATATCCTGCTAAGAGGAGGATGAGGGGTGAGGATGAGGGGTGAGGAGGAGGGGAGGCTGACTGAAATAGAAAGGATTAGTACCAAAATCATTGTTTATATAATTCTACTCTATAGATAGGGGGTGATTAGCTACGGAGTCTCATTTTGATGACATCATCTATTGTGATGTTGAGTGGTCACTGTCATCTCACTGATAAAGGGTGGGTATGTAATCCCATCTGTTCTGCTCCCTGTCTGATTCATTGTGATAGGGCCATGCCCTCAGGTAAGTGGGGCCATAGCTGTCCTATATGCCCCTAACTTCTCCCATGCCACTGTGTATGTCAGTATGCCCCTATTGTCATGCCACTGTGTATGTCAGTATGCCCCTATTGTCATGCCACTGTGTATGCCAGTATGCCCCTATTGTCATGCCACTGTGTATGCCAGTATGCCCCTATTGTCATGCCACTGTGTATGTCAGTATGCCCCTATTGTCATGCCACTGTGTATGCCAGTATGCCCCTATTGTCATGCCACTGTGTATGCCAGTATGCCCCTATTGTCATGCCACTGTGTATGCCAGTATGCCCCTATTGTCATGCCACGGTGTATGCCAGTATGCCCCTATTGTCATGCCACTGTGTATGCCAGTATGCCCCTATTGTCATGCCACTGTGTATGACAGTATGCCCCTATTGTCATGCCACTGTGTATGCCAGTATGCCCCTATTGTCATGCCACTGTGTATGACAGTATGCCCCTATTGTCATGCCACTGTGTATGCCAGTATGCCCCTATTGTCATGCCACTGTGTATGCCAGTATGCCCCTATTGTCATGCCACTGTGTATGCCAGTATGCCCCTATTGTCATGCCACTGTGTATGCCAGTATGCCCCTATTGTCATGCCACTGTTTATGCCAGTGTTTCACTAGATTCGAAGTCAACTCTTTCAATCTATATCTCTCACCCGTACACAAACAAGGTATTCTTGTGGCTTGGTTTGGTAAGAGTGTGTGTGTTTGGTTAGTTGGTGTCTGTTTGGATGGCTGTGTACAGTATGTTTGACTGTTTGCTCTCCTAGCCAATCGTAGCTATTTGTATGGCCGTGTATGTATGCGCTTGTTTGGACTGTTTATGTCTTCGTGCGTTTTGAGAATATGAATGTATGAAAGAGTGGTTGTTTTTGAACCTTCCTTAGTATAGCATTAAAACTTTGATTTTACAAGCTTAGACAATGGCCAGACATGACAAACAGGGTTGAACATTTGAATTGAAGTCAGTGAATTCAGGAAGTAAACAAACAAACAAACAAACAAACAAACAAACAAACAAACAAACAAAGACAAAAATAACATTTTCAAATTAGTAGTTTCTCCTTTTAGGTTTATTAAGAATTCACTAAAAATAAAATGCCCTTTTCAATTGTTGAATTGGAATTTCAGTTTACTTCCTGATTTGACTGACTTCAATTAGAATTGACTTCAATTATAATTTAGTCCAACGTTGATGACCAAAGAGTGGTAGTTGATTTTTCCCCATCCCTACAAGCCATACAGAGCCTTGTTGGCTGCAGTTCTGGAAGCTGTCAGTGACCTTGCTCAGTGACGCAGGTCTGGATATTTGAGCCAGGTTATGTCACGGTCCTACATCGGTCTCACCCACTCTCACTGCATTCCCCCAGGTTTCCACCCCACCCTGAACCAGTTTCTCAGCCCACTCAGCCCTCTCCTAAAGCAGCGTTCAGACCTATCTAGTCCTTGGTTCAACTAGACTAGAGCATGGTTTGAGTCCTGCATAAGCCGCAATACATTATACTGAATATAACCCTATGTGTTGACTGTAAGTCGCTTTGATATAATCTCTTACATTGTGACTATGTTCAATTAACATATTATCTTAGTTGTTCACTACTGCACCTTGACCCCAGGGTCTGCCTCTTACCAGTGGTGTTAGCCATTGCAGAACTGTCTAGACTCTGTCACGCCACATTTAGTCTAAGGAGGTTGGAGTGGAATATTTAATAGGAATATTTATAGTAGCAGAAGTAGTGGTGGTGGGGATAGTAGTCATTGTAAGTCGCTCTGGATAAGAGCGTCTGCTAAATGACTTAAATGTAAATGTAATTCTAGAAGTAGTAGAGGGGGTAGTTGTAATAGTTGTTGTAGTCTTAATAGTAGTAGTAGCTGTAATGTACTGTAGGGTAGTAATAGTTGTTGTAGTCTTAATAGTAGTAGTAGCTGTAATGTACTGTAGGGTAGTAATAGTTGTTGTAGTCTTAATAGTAGTAGTAGCTGTAATGTACTGTAGGGTAGTAATAGTTGAGGTAGTTGTAGTCTTAATAGTGGTAGTAGCTGTAATGTACTGTAGGGTAGTAATAGTTGTGGTAGTTGTAGTCTTAATAGTGGTAGTAGCTGTAATGTACTGTAGGGTAGTAATAGTTGAGACTAGAGCAGCTACTACTACTATTAAGAATACAACTACCACAACTATTACTACCCTACAGTACATTACAGCTACTACTACTATTAAGACTACAACTACCACAACCATTGATTTCAAACTTTACTTAGAAACAATTTCATGCAGAAAGTTTTACAAAAACGCATTACATGAAAAACTGTAGCCGATACAAAGTTTGGTAACCGAAAGAAAACTGGGATTTTACCATAGCTCTGTTATCAAGCTTTGCATCAGCACAGTTTTTCCTGTAAATGTGTTTTTATTGATTTACTGTGTAAATTGTTCAAAAGTAGTCTTTGAGCTTAGAAATCAATGTTTTTTAGGGTAGTAAGTAATAGTTGTAGCGTTAGAAGTAGTAGTAGCTGTAAGGTAAGGTAGGGTAGTAGTAATAGTTGAAGCGTTAGAAGTAGTAGTAGCTGTAATGTAGGGTAGTAGTAATAGTTGTAGCGTTAGAAGTAGTAGTAGCTGTAATGTAGGGTAGTAGTAATAGTTGTAGCGTTAGAAGTAGTAGTAGTTGTAAGGTAAGGTAGGGTAGTAGTAATAGTTGTAGCGTTAAAAGTAGAAGTAGCTGTAAGATAGAGTATTAGTAATAGTTGTAGCGTTAGAAGTAGTAGTAGCTGTAATGTAGGGTAGTAATGTGTTTAGCGTTAGAAGTAGTAGTAGCTGTAAGGTAGAGTAGTAGTAATAGTTGTAGCATTATAAGTAGTAGTAGCTGTAAGGTAAGGTAGGGTAGTAGTAATAGTTGTAGCGTTAAAAGTAGAAGTAGCTGTAAGATAGAGTATTAGTAATTGTTGTAGCGTTAGAAGTAGTAGTAGCTGTAATGTAGGTAGTAGTAATGTGTTTAGCGTTAGAAGTAGTAGTAGCTGTAAGTTAAGGTAGGGTAGTAGTAGTGGTAGTTGTCGTAGTGGTACTGCAGTAGTTGTGGATTTAGGCTAGCGTGCGAGCAGGGTACCAGTTCCAAGGTTGACGGTGTGTGTGTGTGCAGTAGAGATGTGAGGGGTAGCAGCAGTGCCAGTGTTTAGTGGGTAGGAGCTGTCAGAATACGTTTGGGATCTACACCTCACCTGGGCTGCAGTCAATACCACCCCTGTGTGTGTGTGTGTGTGTGTGTGTGTGTGTGTGTGTGTGTGTGTGTGTGTGTGTGTGTGTGTGTGTGTGTGTGTGTGTGTGTGTGTGTGTGTGTGTGTGTGTGTGTGTGTGTGTGTGTGTGTGTGTGTGTGTGTGTGTGTGTGTGTGTGTGTGTGTGTGTGTGTGTGTGTGTGTGTGTGTGTACACTACACAATCAAACCATAGCCGTGAGGTGACCCAGTCGGCGACGTAAAGAGAGACACCTTCCTCCCACAGGGATGTACCTTGTGTAATACCCAGACACCATGTGTTTTAACAGAGACGTCACTCTCCCAGACATCAGCCCTTCGCTCCTCTGTCATGGAACTGACTATAATGCTTCTAGGTCAAATGTTATGCTTTCTCTGCTCCATAAGTGTGGCAGGCAGGCAGCTGATGGTAAATGGGTTAGTTAAGTCTCAAGCCAATGTTGCTATCTATACTGTATGTTTCACACCCAACTCCTCTAATCTAGCCTTGGCATACTGTGCCATCTTGAATGGAAAGAATGTTGTGTGTTAAATAGTGTAGTTGAAGTTGATAGAACAGTAGGAATGAGTCATAGATCAATGAATCAATTAAGGGGGTGGGTGAGGCAAAGGTTAGACTGAGGAACAGAAAGGGAGGGAGGTGTGCTGCTAATTTACAAGGTGATTGTACCAGCAGTTCTATTCTCTCTAATTTACAGTTGAAGTCGGAAGTTTACATACACCTTAGCCAAATACATTTAACCTCGGCTTTGCACAATTCCTGACATTTAATCGGAATAAAAATTCCCAATCTTTAGGTCAGTTAGGATCACCACTTTTATTTTAAGAATGTGAAATGTCAGAATTATAGTAGAGGATTATTTCTTTCAGCTTTTATTTCTTTCATCACATTCCCAGTGGGTCAGAAGTTTACATACACTCAATTAGTATTTGGTAGCATTGCCTTTAAATTGTTTAACTTGGGTCAAATGTTTCATTTAGCCTTCCACAAGCTTCCCACAACAAGTTGGGTGAATTTTGGTCCATTCCCCCTGACAGAGATGGTGTAACTGAGTCAGGCTTGTAGGCCTCCTTGCTCGCAGATGCTTTTTCAGTTCTGCCCACAAATGTTCTATAGGATTGAGGTCAGGGCTTTGTGATGGCCACTCCAATACATTGACTTTGTTGTCCTTAAGCCATTTTGCCACAACTTTGGAAGTATACTTGGGGTCATTGTCCATTTGAAAGACCCTTTTAACTTCCTGACTGAAGTCTTGAGACGTTGCTTCAATATATCCACATAATTTTCCTCCTCATGATGCCATCTATTTTGTGAAGTGCACCAGTCCCTCCTACAGCAAAGAACCCCCAGAACATGATGCTGCCACCTCGTGCTTCATGGTTGGCATGGTGTTCTTCGGCTTGCAAGCATCCCCCTTTTTCCTCCAAATGTAACGATGGTCATTATGGCCAAAGAGTTCAATTTTTGTTTCATCAGACCAGAGGACATATCTCCAAAAAGAATGATCTTTGTCTCAATGTGCAGTTGCAAACCATAGTCTGGCTTTTGTATGGCGGTTTTGGAGCAGTGGCTTCTTCCTTGCTGAGCGGCCTTTCAGGTTATGTTGATATAGGACTCGTTTTACTATGGATATAGTTACTTTTGTACCTGTTTCCTCCAGCATCTTCACAAGGTCCTTTGCTGTTGTTCTGGGATTGCTTTGCCCGTTTCGCACCAAAGTACGTTAATCTCTAGGAGAAAGAATGCATCTCCTTCCTGGGCGTTATGAGGGCTGCGTGGTCCCATGGTGTTTATACTTGCATACTATTGTTTGTACAGATGAACGTGGTACCTTCAGGCGTCTGGAAATTGCTCCCAAGGATGAACCAGACTTGTGGAGGTCTACAATTTTTTTCTGAGGTCTTGGCTGATTTGATTTTCCCATGATGTCAATTAGCCTATCAGAAGCTTCTAAAGCCATGACATAATTTTCTGGAATTTTCCAAGCTGTTTAAAGGCACAGTTATCTTAGTTTATATAAACTTCTGAACCCCCAAAATTGTGATACAGTGAATTATAGATTAAATAATCTCTCTTTAAACAATTATTGTGCATGACACAAGTCATTTTTCCAATGTAGACTCTGCGATGCTGGCCTTCTAGGCAGAGTTCCTCTGTCCAGAGTCTGTTCTTTTGCCCATCTTAATCTTTTATTTTTATTGGCCAGTCTGAGATGTTACTTTTTCTTTGCAACTCTGCCTAGAAGGCCAGCATCCCGGAGTTGCCTCTTCACTGTTGACGTTGAGACTGGTGTTTTGCGGGTACTATTTAATGAATCTGCCAGTTGAGGACTTGTGAGGCGTCTTTTTCTCAAACGTGACAGACTAATGTACTTGTCCTCTTGCTCAGTTGTGCACCGGGGCCTCCCACTCCTCTTTCTATTCTGGTTAGGGCCAGTTTGCCCTGTTCTGTGAGATCTTGTGTACGAGATCTTCAGTTTCTTGGCAATTTCTCGCTTGGAATAGCCTTCATTTCTCAGAACAAGAATATACTGACGAGTTTCAGAAGAAAGGTCTTTGTTTCTGGACATTTTGAACCTGTAATCGAACCCACAAATGCTGATTCTCCAGATACTCAACTAGTCTAAAGAAGGACAGTTGTATTGCTTCTTTAATCAGAACAACAGTTTTCAGCTGTGCTAACATAATTGCAAAGGATTTTCTAATGATCAATTACCCTTTTAAAATTATAAACTTGGATTAGCTAACACAATGTGCCATTGGAACACAGGAGTGATGGTTGCTGATAATGGGCCTCTGTATGCCTATGTAAATATTCCATTAAAAATCAGCCGTTTCCAGCTACAATACTCATTTACGACATTAACAATGTCTACACAGTATTTCTGATCAATTTGGTTATTTCAATGGACCAAAAAAATGTGCTTTTCTTTCAAAAACAAGAATTTCTATGTGACCCTGAACTTTTGAACGGTAATGCATAGAATAAAATAAAATAAGGTGCAAAATGCAAAAATAGTTAGCCTATTTTAGGTTTGTGACAAAACAAGCTATTTATAGTGTGGAGCATCATTGTACCATCTAACCCACCATACAATATCTTTTCAATAACCCAAAATATTGTATTTTCAGCAGCTTGAAGCTGGTGCACAAAACTGAAAGTTTAAAAAAAAATCAATTTAAAAATAAATAAAAAATCTTAATTAAACTTAAGGGAAGCATAGAAATAGCGCACATAGAACATTTCTACTGCTTCTTAGACCTGCTTTCAGTGAGAATGACAGATCGAAAACTCACATTTCAATGTGAATTTAGTCGGTCTCCCAAACAGTTACATATTGTAGCTTTTAATACTTTTTATTTATTGGTTTTTAAATCACAACAGAATCACAAAATATACATTTACCCCCTTTCCCCAATCTGAAACTTGCTTTCCTTTTCCTATGTCGATCTGTACGTAGCTCCAATCTGTATTAGCCTACTGTCTATATGGTTCAGTAAGTGCCATGTCCCCCGCTTTGGTTTCTCTCTATAGTTGTATATTCTTTCCCCTTGTCCTTCTTTCTCATTGTTCCCTCTCCCCCCCCTTCTCTCTTTCTGTCCTCTCTCCCGCGTCTTATCAGCCCCTCTCTAGCTTGTCTGCCAACTATTTCCCCTCCGTTTCCTTGGTAACGGGGCCATACAGAGCATAGCACTGCAGTGTGTGTGTGTGAGAAAGAGAGAGAGAGAGACTTCTGTATGTGTAATGTTTACTGTTAATGTTTGTTGTTTTTCACTTTATATATTCACTTTGTATGTTGTCTACCTCACTTGCTTTGGCAATGTTAACACATGTTTCCCATGCCAATAAAGCCCTTGAATTGAATTGAGAGAGAGAGAGAGAGTAGTGTGTGTGTGTGCCCAGAATAATGCCACCAATAGCACCAGCTAGAGCTCAACCCAATGCGCACTCGGCAAACACACACTAGCTCGAGCTGCATCCAAGCACAACGCAGCAGTGCCGGTATATCACCAGAAAAGAGGCCGAGAGAAAGAGCAGCAGAGAGAGGGATGGATAGAGCGGGGGAGAGAGAGAGAGTAGTAGATGAAGAGAAGGAAGAGGGAGATATGTTAGGTAGGGAGCGACGGAGGTGCTTATCGAAGGTGTGAGATGAGAGGAGGTATAGAGGGGTAGACGGAGCGCGATGCGGCAGCCGTATCATAATGAGTGTCTGGTGCAGCGTGCCCTCAGATGCCCCTCCCAGAGAGCCAGCCGCACTGCTGCACACAGGATCAGCCAGCGTGATGCTAGCAACTCGCATTTTGCCCTGCGCACACACGGTGCAGTACCAAGCTAGCTGCTAAGACAAAGAGATATCTAAGAACAAATGATGAGAGCTTCATATAGGCTTTAAGGTACCTAGCGGATCACACTGCTCTCACTTTCTGTCCTTACCCATTCCGTTTACAGAAGGCTGAAGGATAATGTAACCATTGCACTTGAATGCAAAAATAGTTTTAAAGAGTATTTACTTTTCTCTGGGTGGCCTCTTAGGAGATTTTAGTGCTTGTTGTTTCTCCAGGGAGAATAGGCTTTGGATGGGCCTGGTTCGTGTGATCTCATCTTGTTTTGGAGAATTGCACAGAAGGGGTTGATGACTCATACTGACTCTGAAGGCAGTCCGGGAATCTGGTTTGGTGTCCTATGCTAAACATTAACCCACCCACCTTTTTTCAAGTGATTTTCACATACAGAGAGCACTGGCCAAATGCATTTCATCTTGGGTTTGACATGGTGTGTCACTGTTTGTCTCGGTGTGTGTGTGTGAGAGAGAGTCTCGGTGTGTGAATGCCTGTGCGTTTTAGATTGTGTTTGTTCGCGTGCGATCTCAAGATGTCGCTGACAGTAAGCCGGCCAGTGACCCTGCATGTGTTTGCATGCAGGGTCACTGGTGGTTAGTGTGATGTTCTGATGTACAGGGCAGGGGAGACGGTGTAGGAACATTTTAAATAGAGAGTGTACAAAGTGTAAATGACTGCTTTGCCATGTTACCGGGGGAAGCGTGCTCAAACACACACACACACACACACACACACACACACACACACACACACACACACACACACACACACACACACACACACACACACACACACACACACACACACACACACACACACACACACACACACACACACACACACACACACACACACACACCCTCAAGCCTGTGGTTAGTGTGACTCATGCAAGATGGGGGGGGGGGGGGTACATCACCCGGCATGACTCAAGGTTGATCAGTTTTTTTTCTGCTCGACACTTGACATATATAACTTTAAGTATACACTCAGCCGCAGTGGAGGGAAAGTGATTTTAGTATGGAAACTGTGAGAAGATTGATGTAAGATTAGAGAGGTGAGGAGAAAGATGGAAATGTAATGAGATTTTAATGGATGAATATACAATTCTGTCACTAGAAATAAACCTGTAACAGTGCACTCCTATTTTCCTCCAAGAATTCAGACAGGCATGGTGCATTACATCATCAACTCGTGTCAGCTCAGCTGGTTATTCAGGCCCGAAATGGACGGCTTACAATAGGTCCACAGAGAGCAATAGAACCCAGTGAGGCTCCGTCGGTCCTCAGCTCAGCCTTACTGACTCATCAGGAAACACACAGGCCAGCTGAGCACACAGAGTTCGCCTCAGTCTAACACGTGTCACATTTATCACGCGTCTGATCGACTCAGAATTTGCCAGCACCGCTCACCTCAGCCCAGTCCAGTATAACTCACACAGGCACACTTTCAGCTAAGCTCAGCCTGGCAAATCCCCAGCCCATCCCAGCCCAGAATACACCAACCTATCCCAGTGCTAGCTAGTTAGCGTAGCACTACCCTGACGCCCTCCCCTCTCTCCTGTCTGTCTGTGTGTCTCTCTCGCCAGCATCAGGCCCTGTATGTGTTCAGCCCTGCCCCCTCCTGCCTCTGTCCTCCATGCCTCTTATCTGCTGGCAGTATGCTATGCCTGCGTGCTCAGCCATTTATTTTCCTTTCCAGGAACAGCCTGTTCTCTCTCTCTCTCTCTCTCTCTCTCTCTCTCTCTCTCTCTCTCTCTCTCTCTCTCTCTCTCTCTCTCTCTCTCTCTCTGGCCTTCATCTTGGCAGGCAGGCATGCGGGCTGAGACAGGAGGCAACGCTATTAGGGCATTAATGCTGGTGCCAGTGGTGCCCATTAGATTGGCAAGGAAGCGCAGAGAGATTGAAGAAGGCTGATATGATCGCGACACGTCGGGTCACGCTTGTCGTCACACTGTTTGACTGACTCGGGGGGGCTGGGAGCATATGGAGAGGCAAGCGACTGGGATGCCGTTGTTGGGGGATGGCGTTTGTGACTGACTCTCACCGATCTGGTTGACTACTGGCTTAGAACTGAACAAGCTCTGGTTTGGACTGTCTCATGTCTATGTGAGCGCTGGTGTACAATAACTTTGTTTTCAGCTGTGTGTGTGTGTGTGTGTGTGTGTGTGTGTGTGTGTGTGTGTGTGTGTGTGTGTGTGTGTGTGTGTGTGTGTGTGTGTGTGTGTGTGTGTGTGTGTGTGTGTGTGTGTGTGTGTGTGTGTGTGTGTGTGTGTGTGTGTTGTGTGTGTGTTCTCCAGGCCAGGGCTTGTGCTCTGGCACGGTACATTTTAACGGTTGTTAAGTAGGGTCATCAAGACTGCGACAGTTGCACATGCTCTCAGGCCAAGAAAGACGACTTGTAAAAGACTACACGCTAATACATACAGTGGGGTCAGTGCAAGCATCAAACATCTATTGGCTCGATGTCTACCTCTATAGTGCTTTTTCCCTTTTTCTTCCGTTGACATTTTTGTAAGGTTAAAGAGTGAGGCCAGAGGACGCGAGGTTAAAGGATGTGACTATTAGCGACTAAAACGTTCTCGAAGCCCGCTGGAAGCGCTTGACGACGTAGAAATGCTTACCAGCATTTCTCTGTGCCCCTGACACTGATTGCTTAGCAACAGAGCAGAGTGAATGGAGACGGTGGGATTTTTCATCTCAATCTCAGATCAAGAGCTCAGATCGCTACGCAAGTGCCTTGGAAAGGCCATTTCTTTCCCAGAATGCAACACCACCATCCATGATGCTGATGACGTCGCATTTCCCAGAAGCAGCATGGCCCACTATGGGATCTGACCCTGGCGTGAACACCGTTGACTAACTGTAAGCCTCGACCCCTCTCACCCCCCCCCCACACACACACACACACCCGTCTGTCAAAACACAATACATAAGATTTGAGCAGCCAGCCCTGTTCTGAGTGTTCTTACTGTACTGATTAGACTGTATATGTTCACTTGCCAAATCCTTAATCAAGTCTTACTTACAGCTCATGTCCTGTGTGTTATACACAACAATGTTATCAGTTGAATTATGTAGCCACGTTCAACAGTCCCAGTACAGTAAATCACTGTATTACGGTCATGTGTCGGTCCTCTGACTCCTGGAGGGCCTTCAGATGAGCTCTGGCCTGTCTCTGGTGTGTGTATGTGTATGTGTGTGTGTGTACGTGCGTGCAGGACTTGTTGGAGGGTAGAGATCAGCGGGCTGGGGCTGGAGTCAGAGGTTAATGAACTCCTCAAGCATGTGAGCATTGTGCGGTAATGAGGCGAGACAATGGCAGCCGGCAGGCTGGCCAGAGTCACACAGACCGAAGGGGGGAGACACTTGTACTTTGGCCTGTATCACTCTTCCATAATGAGACTGAGCCAGATTTCATGGTTTGACTACAGATGGGCGTATTTGCGTGTCATTTTGGTTTCCTGTGACTGTCGGATCGGATTATTGAGGTGTGTGTTTGACACAGCTGCTCTTCACCGGTCAGTTTGCAAAAAGGCTGATGGATTGTGTGGGTTTGAAAGTGAAGGATTTTGTCGTCACTTTCTATTGAAGCTTCTGGGCTTGCCACGTCAAGGGGTGACACTGAATGATACTATGTTCTCTCCCTGCTCGCTCCTCGTTGTTTGCTGATAACTGAGCCAATACTTGTGTAACCGAGCCTAGCTGGAGTGAAAGAGGAACGCAGTCCGCCCGATATTCACCAGTGTTTACTCCTCCCCCTGGTACTCGGTGATGGGCAGGGAGAGGGGAAGAGAGAGAAGGGATCTATGGAGGGACGGAGGAGAGGAGAGGGGCGGTTAAGACCGAGAGAAAAGAAGATATCGTTATTAAGAGAAGGGAAGACAAGGTGAGAGGTCGGAGAGAAAAGACGGTTGAAGAGTGAGATGAGAGGAAGAGAGGAAGTTGAGAGTAAAACGAAGGGAGAAAAGGTTGTTTTAGAGCCAGTGAGGGGATGAGGTGCACTGTACTCTCCAGGGTCTGATGAGTTCTGACCTGTATCATGATAAAGTAGCAGTGCCCGGTCGGAACACCACGTCACTGGGACCCTGAGGGCTCAGATTCCTTCACACACGCACAACACACACACACAACTCCAACCTGACCCAAATAACCTCCCCAGCAGAGATACAAAGGCTAGGAGACCATAACGTAAATAAATGTTTATGCACTTCTCTGTGCATATTCTGACTTTAAGCATGAGGATAGCGTGCTATTCACCTGCTATTCGTTTTGGGCGGAAATGGAATAAATGTAGACATGTATCTACAGATTCGCCATATTCTGACCTTGGTGTGTTTCTGTAGAGCTGACTAAGACTTGCGGCCAATTCTACGGACACTAGTCCTGGACTAAAAAGTAAGTTCAATTGAGAATCTTTTGAAAATGCTTTTTAGTCCAAGTCTAGTGTTAATCTGTGTCCGTAGAACCGGCGCAGGGGCGGCAGGTAGCCTAGCGGTTAGAGCGTTGGGCCAGTAACCGGAAGGTTGCTAGATCGAATCACTGAGCTGACAAGGTAAAAATCTGTCGTTCTGCCCCTGAACACGGTAGTTAACGCACTGTTCCTAGGCCGTCGTTGTAAATAAGAATGTGTTCTTAACTGACTTGCCTAGTTAAATAAAGGTACACAATTCATTAAAATCTGTGTCTGGGAAACCACCCCTTGGTGGTTGGATCGGAGCCTTTTTGTTGCGTATTATTATTAGGATTAGTATTGAACAAGGTCGTTCACCATGTGTGGTATTGGATTTTGACCTGACGTGCTAATATGGCTACGTTTACACAGGCAGCAATTCTGATCTTTTCCCCCCACTAATGAGTCTTTTCGCCAATCACATCAGATCTTTCTCAGAGCTGATCTGATTGGTCAAAAGACCAATTAGTGAAGAAGAAAACAAAAAAGATCAGAATTGGGCTGCCTGTGTAAACGCAGCCTATGCGATACGTGGCGTTAGTGTCAGTGAGATTTTCACATAGTTGCGTGCAGCAGAGGAATGTGTACTCCCAGGCCCATTCAGACACAAACATCCCTAGAGAAGCACATGGACACGATGTGCTTTAACACAGCCTTGCCTAGCAGGGGGAAATGCCAGCCAGGGGCCATTGTTACTCTACTAATACTCAAAGGACTGTTTCCAGTCCAGTACAGATGAGGTTGGAACATTAGCTGAGTCGTTACATGCTCACTGTCCTGTCCTCCACAGGACTAGCTAGTTAAGAGTTTTGAAGTACCGTCTTGTGAAGACGATGGCCCATTTCTCTCTCCGCATTAAAGTTTTTAGAACAGTCAGGGTTTATAGTAATGTGTGACCCGTAATGTAGAATTGTAGCCGGCCGACACCACAGTGTTTAAGTCACAGAGAAATCACTGGGACGCTGACTGTCTCTATACAGAACCACGGGACTGTGAGTGAGTACAGTAGCCTATATGGTTCCCCATGGAGTGGAATTTCATCCCTACGAACAACCAGTGAAGGGGTTAAGTAACCGTACACACAGCAGAGCCTTACCACTGCCACTGCTCACCTCCTAAAGCCTCTTACCTGATTGGTGGGTAAAGGGTTCCGCCCACTGATGATATGGTACAGGCTCAATGGAATGGGGGTGGCAACATGGCTGCCATACCCGGCCATCATGGCTTAAAGGTACAGCGTTTAGTTTCACAGCGCAGTGCATGCTTCACACCCAGTTTAGTGTCTTAAAGGGGAACTGTGCCTAACGTCTTAAAGGGGAAATGCACCTTCTGATTTGGCCTAGTTTTTTAGCTTTCTCCTCAAGAAATGCTGGCGGCCATAACAGAAGCCAAGCGTGAGTTGGCTTATGGTGGGGTTTGATGTGGGTGTGTCCTTAGGTGTTTCTTGGGTGTGTCCTTGCCCCCACCAACACACACCATAGAGTACCACAGTATGAGTCATAATACCCATAAAAGCTAGTGATCAAACAGGGAAATGGTTCCAATACTTCTTTCCACCGTACATTTTTTTGCCATAGGAGATTTTAGAAACACAAAATAAGGGCTGTGTTTTGTGTAGGCTTACCTTGGCATGACGATTTGATAATCATGTAAATCTCTCTCGGACAAGTTGACTTTTATCAGTATATTCGGCTCTATTTACTCTCAGATTCGAAAATGCTAATTAGCATCAAAGTAGACATGCAAAACTACAAATCCCTGCAAGCTCCTGCATGTCATCTCTAGCTGACTATTCTGTTCCCCACTCAATCACAACAAACACTTCTCCTGCAGGTTGAGTTCAATATCTACAGGCAGATGTATGGTGAGATAGATATGCTAAACAGTGTTTTGATAACTTTCAAATGTGGTAACAGTTCCATGTAGAACGGTGGTCAACAACTCTTTTCTGAGTCAAGATCCCTTTCATTAGTCAACAAGCAAGCCGAGATCTACCGCTCAGATCTCTTTTAAATTTCACATTAACCTAATAAAAACAGTTCTGTAGGAATGAGATTTGCGCAGTACATTATCACAGCATATTAGCTATATGCCTGCTAATATTTTTCTTCTCAGACCATATTATATTTCAAAATAAAAGATGTCTAAGTTTCCGACTTGAAATTCCGTGTTGGATGAAACGCACTGAATTCGGGAAGTAGGAGATTGTCCCAGTTGTTTTGAACACAGCATTGGTCTCAGCGGAGGGAGAGAGCAGCAGAGGGGTCCGTCTTTCACAGTCCCTGCTCTCACCTTCCTTTCCCCCGGAGAGATTGACCAGAAAGAGGGGACACCGTCTTCCACCTGATGGCGAAACTCGAGTCGCACCTCATCTGCCTCATGCACAAATTAATGTTGTTTCTGTGACCCCAAAGTGAAATATTCCTTGCTACTAAAATAGACACGAAGAGCTGCTAATAATAATAATAATAATAATAATAATAATAACGCAGGGCTATCGATACACTTGACTACTCATTTCATTGCCGCTGCAGTGGAAGTAGGGAGAAGCACGTGGTATGTTTTGTAATAGTGTTGAATAAAAACTTAGTCCATGAACTCACTCATAAAAACAGCAGCCCTTTGCTGTATTCTTTGACAGTCTCTCGTATCAAACTTTGCTGGGGTCGTGGAAGCTGTTGGAACGGTGATTTGGGCTATCCGATTGGCCAGCGCAGTAGGCACACTCGATTTAGCCACGGATAACATGGTCCGTCAAGAAATGGTTCTAAATGGAAACACTTTGCCTACCCGGTTCACAGGGCTTCTGAATCAAGTGCGTCTACGGACAATAGCACACCACAAATACAACAAAAAGAAGGAACGCAAGCCTTTGTTGTTGGCTTTTCTACAGAAATGTTTGGTGATCGACTAGGAATGCCTTGAAGATCGACCAGTCGATCGCCCGATTTGTGACCACTGATGGAGAATAAACAACCCTTTGCATAATACCATAGAAGCAGTGTCATCTTTCATTGTCATGCCCAGCTGATACAGACACTGTTCCTATCTGCATTTTGTCTGGTGGTAAATGGAGCTACCGTGGCAAACATGTCAGAGTGGTCCATACCTTCCTTTGTGGTGTCCCATATACAACAGGAGTTCCCTGACCCTGGTGGAGAATATACAGGATGTCTTCCTCCCCATATCGACTGACACTCATTTAAAAAAGACAATACGTAAAAATTGTCTAGTGCCAGGTCTCTGTCCGTTCAGAGACATCATTATCAAGCCCATCTGTCAGTCTGGACTTCATCGCGTCATCTTGTTTCCATGTGCTGGCTCCATACATGTTTCTATGAACACTGTTCAGTTAGGCCTTACGATGGCATGCCCTTTCCATTTGAGTCGAGGGAGACTGGCAACAATAGAGGAGGTGTCCGAAGGTTACTGGTGTCACATTACACACTTTTATTCTTGTCAGACAAGCTGTGAAAATGCCAAGTGAACAGTGAATAAAATGATTTTTGGAGGTTGCTAAACCATTGCAATCACATTGCTGGACATGGTCTGGTCTGATACCCACCTTTGCTCCTTCTGGTAGGTCCCAGCATCCATCCATGACCAGGGGATCACTCGGGAACCCAGCTGTGCAGGGTCAACGATTGTCATCATCCCTCATTTATAAACATTCTGGAAGCTAATTCTAAGCTTTACATTTGTAGACTGACTGGGCCCAGATTGGATTAGATTCAGACCGGTGACGCCGTTACACTATGCAACCAACTGTGACATGTTTTATAGTGGTCCTGGGTTGGTTTAAGTTTGTTGCTGCCAGTTAGTACACAGTTGAGATGAGTTAGCTAGTTAGTACCAACATAGCTGCATCCCAAATTAATTTGTGCCCTAGACATGGCTTGTACTTCAGAGGCTAATGTGACTGTTAAGTCTAAATTACACTAATTTAGAGTGGCATGGAAATAGAATGGCATTGCTTAAGTCGGTAAATAAGTAGGAAACAATGTTGCCATAAGATGTCATTATGTTGCCATTACTGTTAGCAAAGTTTGTCAAAAATAGCTAGTTAGCAATGCTAATATTAGCTAGCTAATATACGGTGGTCGCCTAAATCTTAGTTAGCTGGCTACACTTATACTGCATCTAAAGTCAATCTGGCAACATCACAATCATGATGATCGTGATGGTGATGTTATCGTGTTTCATAGGCAAAACCTACCTCAATACAACTCGGATAACGTTAGCTAGCTAGTTAGTTAGGTAGCTACCTAGCTAATGTCAGCTATGCTGACGATAATAATAATATTTGACATTTTATTTAACTAGGCAAGTAAGTTAAGAACAAATTCGTATTTACAATGATGGCCTACACCAGCCAAACCCGGACGACGCTGGGCCAATTGTGCGCTGCCCTATGGGACTCCCAATCACGGCCGGTTGTGATACCGCCTGGACAGTGATAATGATTATCAAAATATACATAACCAGCAGTCTGTCTAGCTACCAGTATACTCACCACCACTGGGGACCAACGAAATCCAACCACCTATTCTGCATGATATAGGGTCCTTCGGCAGGGCATACAAACCATAGTGGTTGGCTGGGACGGGGGGGATGTAACGACCGAGCCCCATTCAATAAAGAAAAGCGAAGTAGGCGGAGGTGAAAATTGCACTGTGGAGCTTGCCAAAAGGGGATGTAATTTGTTGACATAATTGTATTCCAAACCCAACCTTCATTTACTCGCACTGTGGTCCCAAACACCATTTTAGACGAGACTGACCTTATGATCATATTTACAATTTGTAGTCAATTTTGACACTAGAATAAATGTTTCTGACTCATATCGATGCAGTTTAAGGGAATTAGTAGTTTTTTAGGGGCAGTCACTCTTTTAAGGGCAGTCTTGAGAGGTGTGTGTTCTTACTGTAACCGACTGTTAAACATCCCTGCCTTCTCTCCTCAGGCTATGGTGGCCTGTTACCCAGGTAACGGCACGGGGTACATCCGTCACGTGGACAACCCTAACGGTGACGGCCGCTGCATCACCTGCATTTACTATCTCAACAAGAACTGGGATGTCAAGGTACAATAGAAAATTGAGTCTCATACATCAAGAAATAAGTCTCTCACTGTTGCTGTTTGTTATAGACCCAGCCCCCAGCTGTGCCCTGGACACCATATGTGAATTGATTGCCCCCCATTTATCTTCAGAGTTTGTACAGTTAGGTGACTTAAACTGGCATATGCTTAACACCCCGGCCGTCCTGCAATCGAAGCAAGAAGCCCTCAATCTCACACAAATGATCTAGGAACCTACCAGGTACAACCCTAAATCCATAAACACGGGCACCCTCATAGATATCATCCTGACCAACCTGACCTCTAAATACACTTCCTCTGTCTTCAACCAGGATCTCAGCAATCACTGCCTCATTGCCTGGGTCTGTAATGGGTCCGCGGTCAAACGACCACCCCTCATCACTGTCAAACGCTCCCTAAAACACTTCAGCGAGCAGGCCTTTCTAATCGACCTGGCCCGGGTATCCTGGAAGGATAAAGACCTCATCCCATCAGGAGAGGATGCGTGGATATTCTTCAAAAAGTGCTTTCCTCACCATCTTAAATAAGCATGCCCCATTCAAAAAAATGTAGAACTAAGAACAGATATAGCCCTTGGTTCACTCCAGACTTGACTGCCCTTGACCAGTACAAAAACATCCTGTGGCGTACTGCATTAGCATCAAATAGCCTCTGCGATATGCAACTTTTAAGGGAAGTTAGGAACCAATATACACAGTCAGTTAGGAAAGCAAACTGAAATTTGCATCCTGTAGCACAAACTCCAAAAAGTTTTGGGACACTGGAAAGTCCATGGAGAATAAGAGCACCTCCTCCCAGCAGCCCACTGCGCTGAGGCTAGGAAACAATGTCACCACCAATAGATCTACGATAATCGATAATTTCAAAAGCATTTTTCTACGGCTGGCCATGCTTTCCACCTGATTACCCCTACCCCGGCCAACAGCTCTTTACCGAGCTTTACCCCCCCCCGAGCTTCTCCTTCACCTAACTCCAGGTAGCTGATGTTCTGAAAGAGCTACAAAACCTGGACCCCTACGAATCAGCTGGGCTAGACAATTTGGACGCTCTCTTTCTAAAATTATCCGCCGCAGTTGTTGCAACCCCTATTACTAGCCTGTTCAACCTCTCTTTCGTATCGTCTGAAATCCCTAAAGATTGGAAAGCTGCCCTATTCAAAGCGGGAGACACTCTAGACCCAAACTGTTACAGACCTATACCTATCCTGCCCTGCCTTTCTAAAGTCTTCAAAAGCCAAGTTAACAAACAGATCACCGACCATATAGAATCCCACCGTACCTTCTCCGCTATGCAATCTGGTTTCCGAACTGGTCATAGGTGCACCTCAGCCACGCTCAAGGTCCTAAACGATATCATAACCGCCATCGATAAAAGAGAGTACAGTGCAGCCGTCTTCATCGACCTGGCCAAGGCTTTTGACTCTGTCAATCACCGCGTTCTTATTGCCAGACTCAACAGTAGGTGAACTCGCCTGTTTCACCTACTGTCAAATCGGAGGGCCTGTTGTCCGGGCATCTGGCAGTCTCTATTGGGGTGCCACAGGGTTCAATTCTCGGGCCGACTCTTTTCTCTGTATATATCAATGACGTCGCTCTTGCTGCTGGTGATTCTCTGATCCAGCTCTATGCAGATGACACCATTCTGTATACTTCTGGCCCTTCTTTGGACACTGTGTTAACAAACCTCCAGACGAGCTTCAATGCCATACAACACTACTTCTGTGGCCTCCAACTGCTCTTAAATGCAAGTAAAACTAAATGCATACTCTTCAACCGATTGCTGCCCGCCCGCCCGACTAGCATCACTACTCTGGACGGTTCTGACTTAGAATATGTGGACAACTACAAATACCTAGGTGTCTGGTTATACTGTAAACCCTCCTTCCAGAATCACATTAAGAATCTCTAATCCAAAACAAATCTAGAATCGGCTTCCTATTTTGCAATAAAGCCCTCTTCACTTTTGCTGCTAAACATACCCTCGTAAATCTGATCCTACCAATCCTAGACTTTGGCGATGTCATTTACAAAATAGCCTCCAACACTCTACTCAACAAATTGGATGTAGTCTATCACAGTGCCATCCGTTTTGTCAACAAAGCCTCATATACTACTCACCACTGCGACCTGTATGCTCTCGTTATATTCGTCGCCAAACCCACTGGCTCCAGGTCATCTATAAGTCTTTGCCAGGTAAATCCCTGCTTTTTTCAGCTCACTGGTCACCATAGCAACACCCACACGTAGCACGCGCTCCAGCAGGTATATTTCTCTGGTCATCCCCAAAGCCAACTCCTCCTTTGGCCGCCTCTCCTTCCAGTTCTCCGAATGACAAAAATCACTGAAGCTGGAGACCTATATCTCCCTCACTAACTTTACGCATCAGCTGTCAGAGCAGCTTACCGATCATTGCACCTGTACACAGCTCATCTGTAAAGGCCACCCAACTACCTCATTCCCATATTGTTATTTATTTTTGCTTTTTTTCACCGCAGTATCTCTACTTGCACATCATCTGCACACCTATCACTCCAGTGTTAATGCTCAATTGTAATTATTTCGCCTCTATGGCCTTTGTATTGCCTTACCTCACTAATCTTACTACATTTGCACACACTGTATATATATTATTTCTATTATGTTATTGACTGTATGTTTGTTCATCCCATGTGTAACTCTGTGTTGTTGTTGCCACACTGCTTTGCTTCATCTTGGCTAGGTCGCAGTTGTAAATGAGAACTTGTTCTCAACTGGCCTACTTGGTTAAATAAAGGTGGGAAAAAAATACATCTGATATACTGTACTTTACAGTACCACCAGATTTCCCTGCCTCTCTAACCTCAAGGCTATGGATAAGACACTGTGCATCCAACAGGAAACCTATTTGTGTGTGTGGTCAGGTTCAAGGAGGTCTGTTGCAGATCTATCCAGAGGGGAAGAGTGTGGTGGCCAACATAGAACCGCTGTTTGACCGTCTGCTCATCTTCTGGTCCGACCGCAGGAACCCACACGAGGTTAAGCCAGCCTACGCTACACGGTGAGTAACCACTGTGACCACACATGCAGCCACGCACCCAAGAAAGGGTACATACGGACACGCTTGGTGCCCAAATTGATGACGTATGTCGCGCAGCTGAGAGTCGAGGGGAGACGAACGGATTGGCTTCAGTCAGTTCCGTCTGTCGTCCTGATGAGCCCTTCCCAGCCAGCTAATTTATGCGTGTAGCTAGAAAGCTCAGTGAGAATTCTAAACTTGTCTGCCGAAGTTGTGACTCGGGAGAGTGTTCAGAATCGGTTTTTTTGTAGACGTTAAGGCCGTAGTTGCACATTTTCGGTGAAAACCATGCTTTACCTGTCAGCGTAGCCAATATCCGGCCAGGATATCTAGCTACTTCCCTCTCCTCACTGCCATACAGCAGTGCTCGTTGAGCTGGGGCAAAGGACATTGTGCGCAACCCTCCCCGTTGAGCAGTAACGTTAGACTGTATCATGGTGACATCCAGACGGTTACTACCAAGGCAGTATTACAAGTTCTTCTTGTGTAGGCTGCTATTCTACTCTAAGTAAAAATCAAGTGGGATGGAACAAATTGGCTACATGAACTCCCTCCAGCGACGTGGTACAGCTGCCGGATGGGAAGCAGCTACATAGCACCTCAGTACAACGCCGTTGCAATGGTCATTTGCACCTGCTTGTCATCATGTTAGCTAATTGGCTTGTCACGGTGACATTCAGATGGTGACCAACACTACAAGTAATTTCTCCCTCGCCAGTCAAAATCACTGTTGTTGCCAGCATAAATGAGCTAGTTCCGAAGGGCATATCAGGATGACTGACTGAACCTATCCACTCGACTCTCAGCTACGTGACATACGTCATCAGTTTGGGCACCAGGCGTTCCCGTATGGCCTCTCCCAACACACACACGCACGCTGACATAGACTTACACTGGGTCAGATAGGTGACACAGTATGTACACTTACATAGTCACTGCATGCTCACTAAGACGCACTGTATTCAATCACACACACACACACAATTAAAAACTGTAATATATTGTGTTTCACCGAGTCGTCGTGGCCGAACGACAGCATGGATAAAATTCAGCTGGCAGGGTTTACGCTGAATCGGCAAGATAGAACAGATGCCTCCGGTAAGACGACGGGTGGCGGTCTGTGTAGATTTGTAACAGCTGGTGCACAAAATCTAACATTAAGGAAGTCTCGAGGTTTTGGCCACCTGAGGTAGAGAATCTCATGATAAGCTGTAGACCACGTAGCTGTCTATTTACCACCACAAACCGATGCTGGCACTAAGTCCACACTCAATGAGCTGTATAAGGCCATAAGCAAACAGGAAAACGCTCATTCAGAGGTGGCGCTCCTAGAGGCTGGGGACTTAAAGAAGTCAATAAAGAAGTGGTCAGATGACGCAGATGTTAAGCTACAGGACTGTTTTTCTAGCACAGACTGGAAAATGTTCCGGGATTCTTCCGATGGCATTGAGAAGTACACCACATCAGTCACTGGCTTCATCAATAAGTTTATTGATGGCGTCATCCCCACAGTGACCGTACGTACATACCCCCACCGGAAGCCATGGATTACAGGCAACACGCTCGTTGGATGTGACGGGGCTTACAAACTATTACAGACTACAAAGGGAAGCACAGCCCGAGCTGTGACACGAGCTTACCAGAAGAGCTAAATTAATTATATGCTTTCTTTGAGGCAAGCAACACTGAAGCATGCATGAGAGTATCAGCTGTTCCAGACGACTGTGTGATCACGCTCTCCGTGGCCGATGTGAGTAAGACCTTTTAAACAGGTCAACATTCAGATGGATTACCAGGACGTGTACTCAGAGCATGCGCTGACCAACTGCAAGTGTCTTCACTGACATTTTCAACCTCTCTCTGACTGAGTTTGTAATACCAACATGTTTCAAGCAGACCACCATAGTCCCTGTGCCCAAGAACACTAAGGTAACCTGCCTAAATGACTACTTACCCGTAGCACTCACGTCCGTAGCCATGAAGTGCTTTGAAAAGCTGGTGATGGCTCACATCAACACCATTATCCCAGAAACCCTAGACCTACTCCAATTTGCATACCGCCCCAACAGATCCACAGATGATGCAATCTCTATTGCACTCCACACTGCCCTTTCCCACATGGACAAAAGGAACACCTATGTGAGAATGCTTTTCATTGACTACAGCTCAGCGTTCAACACCATAGTGCCCGCAAAGCTCATCACTAAGCTAAGGTTCCTGGGACTAAACACCTCCCTCTGCAACTGGATCCTGGACTTCCTGACGGGCCGCCCCCAGGTGGTAAGGGTAGGTAACAACACATCTACCACGCTGATCCTCAACACGGGGGCCCCTCAGGGGTGCATGCTCAGTCCCCTCCTGTACTCCCTGTTCACCCATGACTACGTGGCTAAGCACGACTCCAACACCATCATTAAGTTTGCCAACGACACAACAGTGGTAGGCCTGATCACCAACAAAGATGAGACAGGTCAGAAACGTGGCCATGTGAAGCCATAATAACTACCTCTCCCTCAACGTGATCAAGACAAAGGAGATGACTGTGGACGACAGGAAAAAGAGGACCGAGCATGTCCCAATTCTCATTGACAGGGCTGTAGTGGAGCAGGTTGAGAGCTGTCAACATCACTAACAAACTATCATATTACCCCTAACGAAAAGGAAAAATTAACGATAATAATAATGGTCCAAACACATCAAGACCGTTGTGAAGAGGGCATGACGAATCTTATTTGGCATGGGTCCTCAGATCCTCAAAAAGTTCTACAGCTGCACCATCGAGAGCATCCTGTCTGGTTGCATCACTGCCTGGTATGGCAACTGCACGGCCTCCGACCATCTGGCACTACAGAGGGTAGTGTGTACGGCCCAGTACATCACCGGGGGCCAAGCTTCCTGCCATCCAGGATCTCCCTACAGATGAAGGCCCTAAAAATGGCCACATACTCCAGCCACCCTAGTCATAGACTGTTTCTCTCTGCTACTGCATGGCAAGCGGTACCGGAGTCTAGGTACAAAAGGCTTCGTAACAGCTTCTACCCCCAAGGCATAAGACTCCTGGACAGCTAATCAAATGGCTACTCAGACTATTTGCATCCCTCCCTCCCCCCCTCTTTTACGCTGCTGCTACTTGTTATTATCTATGCATAATCGCTTTAACTCTACCTACATGTACATATTACTTCAATTACCTCAACTAACCCGTGCCCCCGCACATTGACTCTGTACCGGTACTCTCTCTATATAGCCTCGCTACTGTTATTTTACTGCTGCTCTTTAGCTATTCGTTTTTTAAAAACATTTTTTACTTATCCATTTTTTTACTGAACACTTATTTGTCTTAAAACTGCATGGTTGGTTAAGGGCTTGTAAGTTAGCATTTCACTGTAATGTCTACACCTGTTGTATTCGGCGCATGTGACAAATACATTTCATTTGGATGTGTGCCACATGGTTTGAACATAACCACATCCACCCCCACACTTCTTCTCTCTGCCGAGCCTTTACAACCTCCAGCCCACTTTACTTCCTTCACACACAGCACAGGACAGTATATGTTCACTAAAGGCTCCTAATGTTGTTGGGGAAACTTTTACCTGCTCTATTAAAGGGATACTTTGGATTTGTCAGATGAACTCATTTGGATACCATTTTTATGTCTCGGTATCCAGTATGAAGGAAGTTAGGGGTAGTTTAGCGACTCAATGCTACTTCGCGTTAGCGCAATGACTGGCAGTCTATGGTATCTACTAGCATGCGCTAACGCTAGTTAGCAACTTCCTTCAAAACTACACGCAGAGACATAAGAATGGTTTCCGCGAGTTCATCGGACTCTGGAGAAGTAGATAAAAGGCTTGGTTGCCAAAATCCGGACGTATCCCTTTAACAGAGCTGATGATCCACTGTTGAGAGAAGTATGAAGTCAGCCAAAGCCTATTCAGACTCCTGCCTGATGTTGTGATCATGCACAAGATTGTTTTCATCTACGTGCTGAATCCTGGAATGCATTAGTCAGAAGAAGACCACAAAAATGTGACACGTCATTGGCTTGATTCTAGTTCATTAGTTAGTCCTCTCCTCTCTGTCTGACAGCTGGAGGGTGAGGTGGGGCTCAGGACAGGAAGAACGTATTTCCTGACTGGGATTGGGTTCATGGGTGGAGGGAGGAGGGCGGTAGGGGGGCAGTCGTCGGTTCAATTGCAGCTCTCGGGCTTGAGGGAGAGAGACAGGAATAAACAACACAACCCCACTGAGAAGCCTCAGAGGAGAGGCAAGAACCCTCACTTAACCCTCCACTGTCCAAAACCAGCTCTGACTTAACCCTCCACTGCCAATACAGTATACTGTGCATTTGGAAAGTATTCAGACCCCTTGACTTTTTCCACATTTTGTTACATTACAGCCTTATTCAAAAATGGATTAAATCGTTTTTTCCCCTCATCCATCTACAAAAACTGTTTTTTTTAGAAATGTTTGCTAATTTATAAAAAACTGAAATACAACATTTGCGTAGGTATTCAGACCCTTTACTCAGTACTTTGTTTAAGCACATTTGGCAGTGATTACAGCCTCAAGTGCTCTTTGGAATGACGCTACAAGCTTGGCACACCAGTATTTGAGGAGTTTCTCCCATTCTTCTCTGCAGATCCTCTCAAGCTGTGTCAGGTTGGATGGGGAGCGTCGCTGCACAGCTATTTGCAGGTCTCGCCAGAGATGTTCGATCGGGTTCTAGTCCGGGCTCTGGCTGAGCCACTCAAGGACATTCAGAGACTTGTCCCGAAAGCCACTCCTGCGTTGTCTTGGCTGTGTGCTTAGAGTCATTGTCCTGTTGGAAGGTGAACCTTCACCCCCAGTCTGAGGTCCTGAGTGCTCTGAAGCAGGTTTTCATCAAGGATCTCTTTGTACTTTGCTCCATTCATCTTTTCCTTGATCCCGAATAGTCTCCCAGTCCCTGATGCTGAAAAACATCCCCACAGCATGATGCTGCCACCACCATGCTTCATCATAGAGATGGTGCCAGGCTTCCTCCAGATGTGACTCTTGGCATTCAGGCCAAAGAGTTCAATCTTAGTTTCATCAGACCAGATAATCTTGTTTCTCATAGTCTGAGAGTCCTTTAGGCGCCTTTTTGTAAACTCCAAGTGGGCTGTCATGTGCTTTTACTGAGGAGTGGCTTCCGTCTGCACACTCTACCATAAAGGCCTGTCAGATGGAGTGCTGTAGAGATGGTTATCCTTCTAGAAGATTCTCCCATCTCCACTGAGGAACTCTGGAGCTCTGTTAACGTAACCATCATGTTCTTGGTCACCTCCCTGACCAAGGCCCTTCTCCCCCCCGATTGCACAGTTTGGTCGGGCGGCTTAGCTCTAGGAAGAGTCTTGGTGGTTCCAAACTTCTTCCATTTCATAATGATGGAGGCCACTGTGTTCTTGGGGACCATCAATCCTACAGAAATGTTTTGGTCCCTTCCCCAGATCTGTGCCTCAACACAATCCTGTCTCGGAGCTCTGCGGACAATTCCTTCGATCTCATGGCTTGGTTTTTGCTCTGACGTGCACTGTCAACTGTGGGACCTTATATAGACAGGTGTGTGCGTTTCCAAATCATGTCCAATCTATTGAATTTACCACCAATCAAGTTGTTGAAACATCTCAAGGATGATCAATGGAAACAGGAAGCACCTGGACTCAATTTCGAGTCTTATAGCAAAGGGTCTGATAACTTATGGAACTTTTTTTTAAATACATTTGCAAAATTAAAAAATGAACTTTTCACTTCGTCTTTATGGGGTATTGTGTGAGATTGATGCGGGAAAAAATGTATTTAATCAATGAATTGAATGAATACTTTCCCGAATGCATATAGCATGTACAGCACAAGCCTCTCCTACTCTGTACTGTACTATACTGTACTGAATTGGTCTGTACTTGCTCCTGAGCTGAGAATCTGTGTTGTCAGTCTGATCAGATCTGTGTGTTACAGCTATGCCATCACTGTCTGGTACTTTGATGCCAAGGAGCGGGCCGAGGCCAAAGAGAAGTACAGATTGGGTGAGTTACAGTTCTGAATGTCTGACTTACATTTAATAGTGTGCCTGAAACGGTTTATGCACTTTGTACAGTCCACTTTTAAAACAGTATTTAGACTCGTCTCCTCTGCCATTTCTTGTGTCCATAGCAACCGGACAGAAAGGTGTTCAAGTGCCCGTCACTCAAAACAACAAAACCTAAATCCCGTCCAACCCCCCCCCCCACGAGTGCTTTCTGGATGTGCATGTGCCTACCCGCGCTGCTATTGGACATTTTATTCTGAGGGGAGACGCTGTAAACCCAGCAGGCCCTGCCCACTCTGTCTCTGTCAGTCGTCTGAAACAGCTCTTGATTGGCTGTGAGGAAATACGGCAGCATCTGATTGGGCGGTTGAGGGAAAGGGGGCGGAGATGGAACACGGTGGAATCAGTTGGTGAGAAGAGCGAGGCAGGGTCAGACTAACTCAGGTGGCATAAGGGCCGAAGAGGATGAAGATGACTCATCTTAATCACAGAAGTAAAAAAAAATTTGTAAATAATTTGCCCTTTCAATTATCATCGCTGTTTCTATTATAATCAGAAAGCAATCTTCTCTGCTCAGCTCAGTCAAAAGATGAGGGTATTTTGTCCAATCAGAAAGCAGGCCTAAGGAGACAGGAGCACCCTCTGTATGGTCGGAGGAAAACGATTGCATCCGGTTTTCAGGGGAAATGGAAAGCGAGCCTGTGACGCGACTTCCACTTTTGGACGTTAGCAATCTTAACTCCTCCAAATGTACTAGATTGGTTCAACAGTGCAGAACAGAACCTCCCCCAACATTTTTTTTCTTTCTTCTCTCCCATCAGGTTAGAACAGGACAGTTAGGGAAATGTGTTTGGAGGGCCTGACCATCACACACATCGTGACACATCCAGCATGTTGCCTCAGCTACATCCAGCCGTCAATCAACAACGCGCCGTTAAAGAGGAAGTGACCTCACAGGAAATGAACCATTACATATCATACAGCAGGGTGGCATTCAGCTTCTCCCAGCAGTCATGTTGCTGGAGAAACTGTTAGGGTTAGCCACCTGCCACCAGCGTACAGAGAAGACTGAAGACTCTCTTTAACGCGGAGAAGACTGAAGACTCTATTCAACTCGACTTTTAACTCGACTAGTCATACAGATAAAGTGCTTTCAACAGCCTCCTCAATAATGTTTGTTTGTTCGTGCGACAGCCAGTGAGAATCTAAGGAGTGTGCCATGTCGGGAACGCAATGTAACAATTCCAAGAGCATGTTTTTGTTTGTGAAACGTTTTGAAGGCGGCGCCGACGCAAAGCTCACACAGACACTTCCACAAAAACACTGGAACCTGTGCAAGCCGTCGGTAGGTCGGGTCGAAACAGGGTTTGCTGAATGTTTCTAGGGTGTATTTTGTTGACGTGTGTACGACTGTGTGCATCTGTGTACGTGTGTGAGGGAGTGTAAGAAGATGTACTGTACAAGCAAACCTGTTTCTAGTACGTTAGTGGTCCCAATTGCACCTGTATGCCCCAACCCTACTGGTACCAAGACTAGAAGCTGCATCAGCACTATCAACATCACCTACAGTGCATTCTGGTCTACTCACACATACAATCGATTGGACACGGTTAACCACGACATCTGAATTGAACCTGACCCCAAACCCTCAGTCAACCTTGTTCAATTCCACAGAAGCAAACGTTAAAGCACAGAAGGGTCTGTGTGAAAGACCAGTGGTCCTTCTGTAGCTCAGTTGGTAGAGCATGGCGCTTGTAACGCCAGGGTAGTGGGTTCGATTCCCGGGACCACCCATACGTAGAATGTATGCACACATGACTGTAAGTCGCTTTGGATAAAAGTGTCTGCTAAATGGCATATATTATTATTACCAGAAGTCTCCACAAGAATAGTAAACAAACAGAAATTTGACCAACTGGGGACATTTTGTTAGTCCCCATAAGTATAGTTCTATGGGGTTAAGGTTTGAATTATGGTTAGTGGTTAAGGTTAGGTTTTGGGGTTAAGGTTAGGTTTTGGGGTTAAGGGTTAATGTTAGGGGAGGGAAAATAGGATTTTGAAAGGGAATCTGTTTTGTGTCCCCACAAGGCTAGTTAAACATGACTGTTTGTGCATGTGTGCACCCTGGCCTTGAATGGGGGTGAGGATACGCTTGACTTTGTGTGTGTGTGTGTGTGTGTGTGTGTGTGTGTGTGTGTGTGTGTGTGTGTGTGTGTGTGTGTGTGTGTGTGTGTGTGTGTGTGTGTGTGTGTGTGTGTGTGTGTGTGTGTGTGTGTGTGTGTGTGTGTGTGTGTGTGTTACAGACTGGGAAAGAGAGAAGTAAAAAATATCACTTTTCAGAAATGCTATCTGGAAATGATAACAATGGAAATGTAGAAAATGCTTTTATGCTGTGGATAATATGGTTATTGAGATGCAATAGTAACGAAAACAATGAGAACAAAATAAGTTGCCTAATTTTTTTCCAGAATTTTGCAGTATTTAATTAAAACGTGTTTTTGTATAAGAAGACTTGTTATTTTGCCTTCTTGAATATGGAGTACTGCTTTCTGATTCTGGACAGAGTCACTGATATCACACAGAGCATGGACCTTCACACTGTGGACGTTCAGGGGAATTATGGATGCTATTTATACACACACACACACACACACACACACACACACACACACACACACACACACACACACACACACACACACACACACACACACACACACACACACACACACACACACACACACACACACACACACACACACACACACACACACACACACACACACACACACACACACACACACACACACACACACACACACACACACACAGTAGCTCAGTAGTTGGTAGAGCATGGCATAACGCCAGCGTAGATCCCCGGGACCACCCATACGTAGAATGTATGCACACATGACTGTAAGTCGCTTTGGATAAAAGCGTCTGCTAAATGGCATATATTATTATTATATTACACACACACACACACTGAGGCCATACAGTAAGAAGTCCAGTCTCTCTAACCACAATTCTGCAGCCATTTCCTCTCCCAGACCTGTCTCAGCAGGAGTGATGGAGGGAAGAACAGGGAGGTATAATGATGGAACGAATAGCAAGAGAAACAGAGAGAAGAATACAAAAAACTGTGGTAAGGTTGGCAGATTGCATGTCAATAAAGAGTTGAGGAGATTACAATGTGGTCACACATTGCAATCGCACATTGTTTTGAAGAACGGAGTGAACTCGAGGGTTCCATTCCAAATGACACCCTATTCCCTATGCAGTGCACAATTTTTGATCAGTAGTGCACAAGGGAACAGGGTGCCATTTGGGACGTAGTCTATGAGATCCCCTTAATCTGCCCCTCCCCCTATACTAACCCCATACCTGCTCCTCCCTCTACTACCTCGTTTCATAACCCCAATGCTCATAGCCTCAGCCCCCTTTATGTAACCGTATCAGTTTCACGTATCTACCAACACGGCTGCTACAGTATGTGCCAACATAAATCCACTCACACACACACACAAAGATGCACACACAGCGAGAGAGCGAGACACACCCACACATCATTTGGAAGATTAACACAGCCACACAAACACACACCAAGACAATGGTCTGATTGCCTCTCACTTCTCCTCTGGAAAAAAAAACTTAATTCACATCCACTTATTTTTCTGCTCACTCCTGGAGCCAGTCCAGAAGTATATAATCACCACACAAGTGCCTCTTCTGATAACCACAACTTCAACACCTCACTGCTCAGTGTTCAGGGCCCATCTCCCAAAGCATCTCAAGAGTAGGAGTGCTGATCTAGGATCAGTTTAGCCTTTAAGATCATATTCATGAGATTATAAACTGATCCTAGATCAGCACTCGTACTCTGAGACGCTTTGTGGATACTGGGGCCCAGACATCCAGACCAGCAGGCTTGCCTTGTTGAATGGGCTGTTCCTGTTGGAATAGTACCGTGGTGTGTTGCCCTTCAATTATCACAGTATAAAACCATTTACAGTTTGCACTTCCATTTTAAAAGTGTGATCAGCATAAAGTAAAGCCCTGGCATCTTCTCTTTCACAGAATTTAGCAGACGCTCTAATTCAGAGCGATTTACAGTGGTTTTAATACTGGTCCTCCGTGGGAATTGTAAGCCACAACCCTGGCATTGCAAGTGCCGTGCTCTACCAAGTGAGCCACACAGGACACCCATTTAGTCTAACCCAGGATGTTGACTACTGAGAGGTCTTGGAGGTATGTTCTGTACTGGAGCACACTTCTGCCATTGACTTCAACTAAAGAGGTTCTCCCACCTAAAGCTTTCACCAACTTCATATATTCATTCCATTTCTCTCGGTTTCTAATCAGATTTCCTCCTGTCCCTCCCTAGCTCTGAGCATTATTCAGGTAAACGCTAAAACTGATCTTAAAGCTGGTGTGTGTGTGCGTGCGTGCGTGTGTGTGTGTGTCCAGCATGGTCAGTAGTAGGGTGGCGTGACTGAGACCAGAGTGTCAGCTGCTCATCACATCAAAGGGTTGTTGGCCTTCCTGAAAGCCCCTTGTCAACACACACACACACACACCCTTGTTCCTGAGACCCCCCGTCTGCCTCCCCGTGCTCCTCACGCTAAACAATTGTCAGGTAGGGCGGGCATGGTCGGTCAGTGTCCCCAAGGACTGCAGGGAGACAAAGGGCCAGCCGCACAGAGAGACCGACAGGAAGAGGTCCCCCACTTATCCTACAGTGACCAGTCACATGCACGCACACACACATCTAAAAGCAGCAGTAAGCTACACAGTCATTGACACATACAGTGCCTTCAGAAAGCATTCACACTCCTTTACTTTTTCAACAAAAAATAATTGTGTTGCAAAGAGGGATACATTTATTTAATCCTCTTTTTTTTCAACAATCTACCCAAAATACTATATTGTCAAAGTGGAAGAAAAATTCTAGCAATTGTAAAAAAAAATAATAATAATAATAAAACAAATATATCTTGATTTAGAAAAGTATTCGACCCCGAATTACCTTTGGCAGGGATTACAGCTGTGAGTCTTTCTGGGTGAGTCTCTAAGATCTTTGCACACTTGGATTGTACAATATTTGCACATTATTCTTTTTTTAAATTCTTCAAGCTCTGTCAAGTTGGTTGTTGATCATTGCTAGACAGCCATTTTCAAGTTTTGCCATAGATTTTCAAGCCAATTGAAGTCGAAACTGTAACTAGGCCACTTAGAAACATTCAATGTCATCTTGGTAAGCAACTCCAGTGTATATTTGACCTTGTGTTATAGGTTATTGTCCTGCTGAAAGGTGAATTTGTCTCCCAGTGTCTGTTGGAAAGCAGACTGAACCAGGTTTTCCTCTAGGACTTTGCCTGTGCTTAGCTCTATTCAGTTTCTTTATCTTAAAAAAATCCTTTGTCCTTGCCAATAACAAGCACACCCATAACATGATGCAGCCACCACCATGATTTAAATTACATACATAACGCTTTGTATTCAGGACATGAAGTTCATTTATTTTCTGCAGTTTTACTTTAGTGCCTTATTGCAAACAGAATGCATATTTTGGAATATTTTTTTTTATTCTGTACATGCTTCCTTCCTTGCACTGTCATTTTGGTTAGTATTGTGGAGTAACTACAATGTTGTAACTGTTTTAAAGTCATCATTGGTCTCATGGTTAAATCTCTGAAAGGTTTCCTTCCTCTCTGGCAACTTAGTTGTGAAGGATACCTTTGTCTTTGTAGTGATTGATACACCATCCAAAGTGTAATTAATAACATCACCATGCTCAAAGGAATATTCAATGTATTTTTTTAGATACATCTACCAATAGTTGCGAGGCATTGGAAAACCTTCCTGGTCTTTGTGCTTGAGTCTGTGTTTGAAATGTAATGCTCGACTGAGGGACCTTACAGATAATGTGTGTGTGGGTTACAGAGATGAGGTAGTCATTCAAAAATCATGTTAAAACACTTTTATGGCACATCGAGTGAGTATATGCAATTTGTTACTCCTGGACTTATTTAGGCTTGCCATAACAAAGAGACTGAATAGTTATTGACTCAAGACATTTAGGCTTTTCATTTTTAATTAATTTGTTTAAAAAATAAAAAATAATAATACTGACATTATGGGTTATTGTGTGTAGACCAGTGACAAAACAATATACATTTAATCAAGTTTAAATCCAGGCTGTAACAAAACCAAATGTGGAACAAGTAAAGGGGTGTGAATACTTTCTGAAGGCACTGTACATGGAGAACATTCACACCCCTAACACCAACACTACTGTAACATATTTAGAGTCAGAGATTCTAAGCACATTTATACTTATCTAAACACAAACCAACTGGAAACTAAGGTGGCATTTCTGTAGAGGCATAAGTTTTGGAAATGTTCAACAAAAAACAAAAAACCACTGATAACCAAACTCAACACGTAACTTCTCACCAAAATGGTTGCCCACACGTGCGTAACAGCCGGGCACAGCAATAAAGCAGCACAGACTCTGCACTGAACCTTCTACAAAAAAGGTTGATAGCTTCACCGTGTCCAATGGTTGTTTTTATACCTTTCACATGTTCCCCACTAATTCGGGTCCTAGGAGAAGCCCTGACACACAATTTCAAACCCTAAAACTGTTTCATTGGCCCTATGATAATGGATCCGTTTTGTAGTCTAGCGATGCCCTCTGGTGGCTGAATGAGCTAAACACAAGGTGCAGGTAAAGTTAACAGGATGCGCCTAGAGAGGAAATCTGGTAGTAAAAGGAGAAACAGCCTACGTTAAACATTGACAAAATAAAATACACATTTCATAAAGGAAGATTTATGGCACGGTTTATTTTACGATAACAAACGCTGGACGGCGCTACAACAGTATGTTGGCACGGGAGCACCGCCTCCTTTCCGTGTGTCGTTTGCAGTGTGAAAGTTCACAGGGCATGCAAAGGTCGTGTTGTGTTTTTAGCGAGCTATGGCTGCCTTGAGTTGGTTTACGTGCAGACAGCTGCCGCGGATTGCAAATCAGTTCGCCTGGGTTGTGAAGTACGTCAGGCCTCAGTACCTCGGGGGACTGCCGGTGAGGAGAGTCCACGGGTCGTCGCGGAAATGGGTGGCTGAGAAAGGGCCATGGGGCAAGGCTCGGATGCCAGAGTATCATCTTCTGACAGAACTCGATAAGGCGGATGCCTTGGTAAGTTCAAATGGACGGTAAAATCTTGCCATTCCAGAAAATGATGTGCGACTTGATTCGCCTTGTTGCTTTTCCAAACGACTTTAATGTACTCCAGCGTTACAGAAAGGATCTGTGTGCGGACATGAACCACCTTTCTAAATCACTGCTATTTTTGTTTTGCTCTGCAGATGCTGAAAAAGTCCCACGAAACTGGTAACTGCACATTTAGATTAGGAAGAGGTTCAAAGACCTAGGCTATTTATTGAATTACTTTGCTATGCATTTTGCTAGAATTCATGTTGGCACAGTTAGACCAGTTATTGTAGCGAAAGAAGATAAACACAATATGCATATGCATCTGTAGGCTATGTGTTTCCACATCTGAATCCAGAAACGTGAGCAATATGGGAAAAGCTCCTGACTGCAAACACTGGTAGGGTTAGAGAAAGAGGTGAGGGGTTGTTTTCAGACTGGGCTGTAAGCGCCGTGCTGTTCTGTTCTAGGGTTCCTGTCTTGGTTCCGGAACGGACTCCTGGCCACCGGGATCGGGGTCATCGCTTTCGTCCAGAGTGATGTGGGACGAGAGGCAGGATATGGTAAGGAGGGCCATGGGTGTGGCTCTATATTCTATTGGAGAAATAATAATTATGAGAAAATACCTTAAAGGTTACTGAAACACACCCATTATAAACACAAGTTACTTATTTTGGTCATCCACCTCTCTCTCTCCCTCCCCCACCCACAGCTTTCTTCATCCTGGGTGGTGTGTGTGTATCGTTTGGCGGGGCGTCCTACGTGGGCAGTCTGTTTTCGCTGAGGAGGATGATGCTTCTCTCCCTGCCTGCCGTGCTGCTGAATGTTGCTGTGGTGAGCAGCGTCGCCCTCTTCTGGCTGTGTGCGGTATCTCTCTACATCGGACGCCTGGAGGTGGAGATTATACATGAGGAGGACGAGGACGATGACGGAGAGGAGTGTCCAGACTGTCGGGACCGCGCCAACCACTCCCATGGCAACCGGCACCACGGCAGCAACAAAGGCCAAGACAAGTAGAGAGTGTGAGTGGCAAAGGTGACGAGGTGTGTGTGTGTGTGTGTGTGTGTGTGTGTGTGTGTGTGTGTGTGTGTGTGTGTGTGTGTGTGTGTGTGTGTGTGTGTGTGTGTGTGTGTGTGTGTGTGTGTGTGTGTGTGAGAGGAGTGAGAGGACTGAGAGGAAGTGTGTATGACATTCAAAGAGATGGGGGGGGGATAAAGGGGATCAGTGAAAGGCATGATTGATTTGGATGGTGGTTGTTTGCTGACCTCTGATATTCATTTGTGTGGGTGGGTGTGTTAAATTGCTGGGATAACGAGTTAATTTTTAGTTCATAATATCAATGTTAGATTTTTTTTTTTTAATTGTAGTTTTATTTTTCACAGGCACTCTGTGAGAGTGCCTCGTTTGAGTTGATTAACTCCTGATCATGTTTACTTTCTGAATCAAAGTGCCCTGTACAATTCCCAAGCCATACTCTGAGCCAGCTCATGCTGTGTTCACCTAAATATGGTTTTGATTGATGTAAAAAAAAAAAAAAAAAAAATATCAGTTTATTCTATATTTATTACGAAGGAGTACTTGGATTCTCTATAGTAATCCATGCTGGTGATGTAGAATGAGGAGATGTAGCCCATGTTGCAGTGTTGAATGGATGAACTAGCCCTATGTCAATTTGCGATATAATGTATAAATACTCTAGGTAAGTAATCAGCAATGGTCTATATTTGTGTAATCGATTTTCTCTGTGTGTAAAAGTCTGTGGGTTTTTCTTATGTGTTCTGTATTTTAGATTGAAAAGGTTATTTTAACTCATAAAGGCTTTGGCTTACATTTTTTTCCCCAAAGGGTTTACGTGATTCAATATACTTTTGTCACAAAGGAAATGACGACAACAACAAAAAATGGCAAAGTGCTGTAAGTTTTTAATGATTTTTTATTTAAACATGTTCAATGCAATCTTGATAGTGGATTTCTATAGACTAGTTTAGTTTTAACTGTAAAGTATCGTTATTTCATACCTTTACTCAATCGAGGCTTGAAAGCTGCAGCCACAACGTAATCAAAATTACCACCCTGAACCTCTTGTCTTTTTGGAGAGACTTTAGTGAGAAACTATAACATTTGTATAACCCATGTGTTTGTGTGAGATGGACCTTTACAGTGCATTTGGAAAGTATTCAGACCCCTTGACTTTTTCCACATTTTGTTACGTTACAGCCTTATTCTAAAATATAAATAAATCCCCCTCGTCAATCTACACAATACTCCATAATAACAAAGCAAAAACAGGTTTTTAGACATTTTTGCAAAAAATAGATAATTATTTGACAGATTTGCAAAAGCGTTCTGACCCTTTACTCAGTACTTTGTTGAATCACCTTTGGCAGCGATTACAGCCTCGAGTCTTCTTGGGTATGACGCTATAAGCTTGGCACACCTGTATTTGGGGAGTTTCTCCCATTCTTCTCTGCAGATCCTCTCAAGCTCTGTCAGGTTGGATGGGGAGCGTTGCTGCACAGCTATTTTCAGGTCTCTCCAGAGATGTTAGATCCAGGCTCTGGCTGGCCCACTCAGGGACATTCGGAGACTTGTCCCGAAGCCATTCCTGCATTGTCCTGGCTGAGTGCTTAGGGGCGTTGTCCTGTTGGAACCTTTGCCCCTGTCTGAAGTCCTGAGCGCTCTGGAGCAGATTTTCATCAAGTTATCTCTCTAGTTTGCTGCTTTCATCTTTCTGTCGATCCTGACTAGTCTCCCAGGCCCTGCCGCTGAAAAACATCCCCACAGCATGATGCTGCTTCATCGTAGGGATGGTGCCAGGTTTCCTCCAGACGTGACGCTTGGCATTCAGGCCAAAGAGTTCAATCTTGGTTTCATCAGTCGAGAAAATCTTTTTTTGTCATGGTCTGAGAGTCCTTTAGGTGTCTTTTGGCAAACTCCAAGTGAGCTGTCATGGAACCTTTTTACTGAGGAGTGGCTTCCGTCTGGCCTGATTGGTAGAGTGCTGCAGAGTTGGTTATCCTTCTGGACGGTTCTCCCATCTCCACAGAGGAACTCTGGAGCTCTGTCAGTGACCATCGGGTTCTCGGTCACCTCCCTGACCAAGGCCCTTCTCCCCCGATTGCTCAGTTTGGCCGCGGGGACAGCTCTAGGAAGACTCTTGGTTGTTCAAAACTTCTTACATTTAAGAATGATGGAGGCTAGTGTGTTTTTGGGGACCTTCAATGCTGCAGACATTTTTTGTGGTACCCTTCCCCAGATCTTTGCCTCGACACAATCCTGTCTCTAAGCTCTATGGACAATTCCTTCGACTTCATGGCTTGGTTTTTGCTCTTACATGCACTGCCAACTGTAACCTTATATAGACAGGAGTGTGCCTTTCCAATCAATTTCATTTACTACAGATGGACTCCCATCAAGTTGTAGAAACATCTCAAGGATGATCAATGGAAACAGGATGCACCTGAGCTGAATTTTGAGTCTCGTAGCAAAGGGTCTGAATACTTATGAAAAAATTGTTTTTAGTTTTTTTGCACACAAGTGAACTGTTTTTACATTGTTATATTATGTGTAGATTGACGAGGAAATGTTAGCATTTATCAATTTTAGAATCAGGCTGTAACATATCAAAATGTGGAGAAAAGTCATCAGGTTTGAATACTTTACGAATGCACTGTAGGTATGGTTATCCTCTAGCCTGATCCACCATCCTGACCTGACCGCTGCGCTACAGAACATTAGCATGCGAGACCTGGATGGTGGAACGCGGCGAGTTAGTCGCTAGAGATAATCTGTATGGAGTTGCAGTGTGATGTATTTGATTTCTGCATGGCCTTCAGTACAACGTACTGTATATCATTAGACTTCATGTATGAATTTGTACATAAACACAGTTACAAAATCAAACTGGTGTTGTGTGTTTGACCCCTACGTGAAAAGACTAATGTATGTTTGTGGTCGATACTTAAAGGTGCTACGCAGTATTTCTTGCATTTTTGCATTGTAATTTCAGGAAAAGTATTTAATATATTTTGAGCTAATAGTGGAATGATTGTTTTTCCGCAATATTACTTACCCACCGGTATTGTGATATTCGCCTATTGATTTCTCCCTCCGGAGCGGAATCTGTTTTTGACTTTGTGGCTGTGTTAGCTAGTGGAAATCGCTTTGTAATTTCCTTGGTTGATAGAATTCTACACCGTTCACTCAATTTCAGTTTATGTGCGAAAACAAGCACTGAATAGTGTAGGGAGTCATTGTACCATCTAAATTGCTGTGAAATTATATTTTCAACAACAAGATTTTATTTAAGCTGCTGGACCAAAACAACTTGTGCGTTGTAATTTCCTTTGTGTAGCACCTTTTTTAAAGAGATCAGAATGTTGCACAATCAAATGTAGGCTTATCAGATGTGACACCATAGAAATGGAGTAAGAATATTAAACCAAAATGTCTGACATTCCCTTCATTTAAAACCGTGTTGTGTCGTTCGTTTCACTCAACCAAGCATTGATGCCATGTATTCCTCCCATCCTCCTCTCTGGGTACACTACACACAGAGCAGCACCTCAGTGCTGTCTGGATAACACCGGGAGGGTGACGATAGTGATCACTTAATAGGTTACTGCCCAGGTGTTGGTTATCTCTCTCATCCATTGATTCATTCACTGGAGAGGTGAGAAGGTTTGGGTCGAGGCATGAGCTGCTGAGACTCTCCTCTCTGTCCTGAGGTCAGATGCCCATCCGCTTTTTCGATTAATCCTACTTTTTCTCTCTCTACATCAGTCTGTGTCACTCAGGTAAACTCCAGTGCATCTAACCCTCCCTCTCCTCTTCTCTTTCCTTCTCTCTCTCTCTCTCCCTACCACTCCAACCCAGGCGTTTTGGCGCAGTTAGTTTCTCATGCAGGGTGTGTCGGTGCTGCATCCTGCCACCCACCCTCCCACCTCCCCTCCTCCTCGGCTGCGTCTGACTGCGCAGGCGGCGCTGCTTGGCATGCAGGCGGCTCCTGGGGCCTGGCGCGTCTAAAGGGCATGGCTACCCAGAAGCACGCGTCCACACTGACAAACACCCGGACCATGGACTGACTCACAACACCATCACCAACCCACCTCACGGCACCATGGCAGGTTATAGATGAGCATATTACCCTCCACTCACAATCTGGACAGAATAGAGGAGGGGAGGGGGATGGGGCTGTGGCAGTGAAAGACTGAGTGGAACAGGCAGTGTGGATGGGGATGGAGAGACTGAAGGAGGAGGGTTAATAGTGTTAAAGGAGAGGAGAGGTGGTGGGGCAAGTAGAGAGGAGGTGGTAAGTGTGTTGTTGTTGGGGAGAGGATGGAGGGAGGAGAGGGGATGTAAAGGTCTAGTAAAGGAACCTTCAGATCTCACTCATGTTTCCCCTAATGTTTTCAGTTTCAGTGTCAGGCCCATGTGCGAAGGTATTTCCCTAGAGACTGCCCTTCCACTCAGGGGCTGAGATAACAGAGCATTCGGGAGGTATTTTTACCCCTGGACTTTTTCAAATTGTACAGCCTTGTTCTAAAAATGATTAAATAGAATGTTTCCCCCACTCTACACATAATACCCCATAATGACAAAGCGAAAATATCTTCATTGGACTCTGTAAACTGGAAACCATATATCCTGAGGCTGCATTTATTGTAGCTGGGGATTTTAACAAAGCTAATCTGAAAACAAGGCTCCTTAAATTTTATCAGCATATATAATTCGCGACCAGGGCTGGCAGCATTCTGGATCATTGCTACTCTAACTTCCGCAACGCATACAAACCCTCCCTCGCCCTCCTTTTGGCAAATCTGACCACGACTCCATTTTGTTGCTTCCAGCCTATAGACAGAAACTGAAACAGGAAATGCCCGTGCTCAGGTCTGTTCAACGCTGGTCCAACCAATCGGATTCCACACTTCAACATTGCTTCGATCACGTAGACTGGGATATGTTCCGGATAGCCTCAGACAACACATTGATGTATACACTGAATCGGTGATCGAGTTTATTAGCAAGTGCATCGGTGATATTGTACCCACGGTGACCTTTTAAAACCTTCCCCAACCAGAAACCGTGGATTGATGGCAGCATTCGCACAAAACTGAAAGCACGTACCACTGCTTTTAATCATGGCAAGGAGACCAGAAACATGACCGAATACAAACAGTGTAGTTATTCCCTTAGGAAGGCAATCAAACAAGCTAAGCGTCAGTATAGAGACAAAGTAGAGTCACATTTCAACGGCTCAAACACAAGACGAATGTAGCAGGGTCTAATCACGGATTACAAAAAGAAAACCAGCCCCATCGCGGCCAACGTGAGTAAAACATTTAAACGTGTTAACCCTCGCAAGGCTGCCAGTCCAGAAAGCATCCTTAGCCGCGTACTCAGAGCATGAGCAAACCAGCTGGCTGGCGTGTTTACGGACATATTCATTCAATCAATCCCTATCCCAGTCTGCTGTTCCCAAATGCTTCAAGAGGGTCACCATTGTTCCTGTTCCCAAGAAAGCTAAAGTAACTGAGCTAAACAACTATTGTCCCGTAGCACTCACTTCCGTCATCATGAAGTGCTTTGAGAGACTAGTCAAGGACCAAATCACCTCCACCCTACCTGATACCCTAGACTCACTCCAATTTGCTTACCGTTCCAATAGGTCCACAGACGACGCAATCACACTGCACACTGCCCTAACCCATCTGGACAAGAGGAATACCTATGTAAGAATGCTGTTCATCGATTACAGCTCAGCATTTAACATCATAGTACCCTCCAAACTCATCATTAAGTTCAAAACCCTGGGTCTCGACCCCGCCCTGTGTAACTGGATCCTGGAATTTGAAGGGCCACCCACAGGTGGTGAGGGTAGGAAACAACATCTTCAACACTGGGGCCCCACAAGGGCACGTTCTCAGCCCTCTCCTGTACTCCTTGTTCAACCATGACTGCGTGGCCATGCACACCTCCAACTCAATCATCAAGTTTGCAGACGACACTACAGTGGTAGGCTTGATTACCAAAAACAACGAATAATAGTGAAGATATGAAAACTATGAAGAAAACTATGAAATAACACATATGGAATCATGTTGTAACAAAAAAAATGTTAAACAATTACATCTTTGATTTTAGATTATTCAAAGTAGCCACCTTTTGCATTGATGACAGCTTTGCACACTCTTGCCATTCTCTCAACCAGCCTCACCTGGAATGCTTTTCCAACAGTCTTGAATGAGTTTCCACATACGCTGAGCACTTGTTGGCTGTTTTACCTTCACTCTGCGGTCCAACTTATCTCAAAACATCTCAATTGGGTTGAGGTCGGCTGATTGTGGAGGCCAGGTCATCTGATGCAGCACTCCATATCTCTCCTTCTTGGTAAAATAGCCCTTACACAGCCTGGAGGTTTTTTTCAATTTCCAGTTGAAAAACAAATGACAGTCCCACTAAGCGCAAACAAAACGGGATGGCGTATCGCTGCAGAATGCTGTGGTAGCCATGCTGGTTACGAGTGCCTTAAATTCTAAATAAATCACAGTGTCACCATCATCGCACCATCACACCTCCTCCTCCATGCTTCACGGTGGGAACCACACACGCGGAGATTATCCGTTCACCTTCTCTGCGTCTCACAAAGATACAGCGGTTGGAACCAAAAATCTCAAATTTGGACACATCACATCCAAGGACAGATTTCCACCTGTCTAATGTCCATTGCTTGTGTTTCTTGGTGTCCTTTAGTAGTGTTTTTTTTTTTACAGCAATTCGACCATGAAGGCCTGATTCACGCAGTCTCCTCTGAACAGTTGATGTTTAGATGTGTCTGTTATTTGAACTCTGTGAAGCATATATTTGGGCTGCAATCTGAGGTGCAGTTAATTGCCAGTTATTTGTTTCTGAGGCTGGTAACTCTAATGAACATAACCTCTGCAGCAGAGGTAAATCTTCATTTCCTGTGGCGTTCCTTGTGAGAGCCAGTTTCATCATAGCGCTTGATGGTTTTTGCGCCTTGTCATAATATGGACTTGGTCTTTTACCAAATCGGGCTATCTTCTGTATACTGTGCCACTCCTACCTTGTCACAACACAACTGATTGGCTCAAATGCATTAAGAAGGAAAGAAATTCCACAAATTCACTTTTAAAAAGGCACACCTGTTAATTGAAATGCATTCAATGTGACTACCTAATGAAGCTGGTTGAGAGAATGCCAAGAGTGTGCAAAACTGTGATCAAGGCCGGCTAATTTGAAGAATCTCAAATATAACATATATTTTGACTTGTTTAACACTTTCTTGGTTACTACATGACTCCATATGTGTTATTTCATAGTTTTGATGTCTTCACTATTATTCTACAATGTAGAAAACAGTAAAAAATAAAGAAAAACCCTTGAATGCGTAGGTGTCAGACCCTTTGCTATGAGACTCGAAATTGAGCTCAGGTGCATCCTGTTTCCATTAATCATCCTCAAGTGTTTTTGCCACTTTATTGGAGTCCACCTGTGGTAAATTCAATTGATTGGACATGATTTGGAAAGGCACACATCTGTCTATATAAGGTCCCACAGTTGACAGTACATGTCAGAGCAAAAACCAAGCAACGAGGTTGAAGGAATTGTCCGTAGAGCTTCGAGACAGGATTGTGTCGAGGCACAGCTCTGTGGAAGGGTACCAAAACATGTCTGCAGTGTTGAAGGTCCCCAAGAACACAATGGCCTCCATCATTCTTAAATGCAAAAAGTTTGGAACCACCAAGACTCTTCCTAGAGCTGGCCGCCCCGCCAAACTGAGCAATCGGGAGAGAATGGCCTTGGTCAGGGAGGTGACCAAGAACCCGATAATCACTTTGACAGAGCTCCAGAGTACCTCTGTGGAGATGGGATAACCTTCCAGAAGGATAAATATTTCTGCAGCACTACACCAATCAGGTTTTTATTATACAGTGGTCAGACAGAAGCGACTCCTCAGTAAAAGGCACATGACAGCCCACTTTGAGTTTGCCAAAAGGCACCTAAAGGACTCTCAGACCATGTGAAACAAGATTCTCTGGTCTGATGAAACCAAATGTAACTATTTGGCCTGAATGCCAACAGTCACGTTTGGAGGAAACCTGGCACCATCCCATGGTTTCGGGACAAGTCTTTGAATGTCCTTAAGTGGCCCAGCCAGAGCCCGGACTTGAACCCGATCGAACATCTCTGGAGAGACCTGACAGAGTTTGAGAGGACATGCAGAGAAGAATGGGAAAAACTTCCCAAACTCAGCTGTGCCAAGCATACCCAAGAAGCTGTAATCTCTGCCAAAAGTGCATCAATAAAGTACTGAGTAAAGGGTCTGAGTACTTACGTAAATGTGATATTTAAGTGTTTGCTTTGTCATTATGGGGTATTGTGTGTAGATTGATGAGATTATTCTTTTTATTTTTTAAATCCATTTTAGAATAAGGCCGTAAAGTAAGAAAACGTGGAAAAAGTCCAGGGTTGTGAATACTTTCCGAATGCACTGTAAGCCTTCAAAGTCCCTGACAGACAGACAGCCAGGGCATGGAGTTGAGGAGAGACGCCCATGTCCCCCACAAACCCACAGTCCCTATCTGAGACGTAGAGACACGCCTTTACACCCACCATGGAACAGGAAGAACTCACACCTGAGAAAAGAGGAGATAGAGGAACCCGAGGTCATTTCTGAACTCTCTTTACACACACGCGCACACACAGCAGACGTGCACACACACTCGCGCGCACGGCAGGCACACACGCCCGCACACTCAAATGTTCTCCCCAACAACTGCTCTCGTTTAGTATGCGCTTCCTTTGGTCTTGAGGAGGAATGATCCTCACTCTAATGAACTGGGGCCTGCCACTAGAATGTAAAACAGGATTTAACCCGTCTTCAATGTCAGAGCCCCTCCCTAGGGCTGCCTGGAACAACACAACACCCGCTCTGAAACATACGCACGTACGACCCCTCGGTAACACACACACACACACAGATACACCGGCCATTCAAACAACACACTCTATGCATACACACGGCCTCGGGCAGACAGACACGAATGCACTCACACACACAAACACTTCCTCAGTCGCGCGCACGCACGCACGCACGCACGCACGCACGCACACACACACACACACACACACACACACACACACACACACACTTTGTCTATATCTTCCGAGCTATTATTTAGAGAGCTTCGGCTCATAAACCTGGATATATACTGTCTAATGGGCATGTTCCATCTGCACCACATCAGGCCAGGGACACTCAAACCTGGCCCACAGGGACCAATTTGGAGGATGGATTTTACATCAGGTACTTTTTCATTAATATTGTTGTGTGGGCCGGTGTACAGTACCAGTCAAAAGTTTGGACACACCTACTCATTCAAGGGTTTTTCTTTATTTGTACTATTTTCTACATTGTAGAATAATAGTGAAGACATCAAAACTATGAAATAACACATATGGAATCATGTAGTAACCAAAAAAGTGTTAAACAAATAGATGTTAGATTCTTCAAAGTTGCCACCCCTTGACAGCTTTGCACACACTTGGCATTCTCTCAACCAGCTTCACCTGGAAAGCTTTTACAACAGTCTTGAAGGATCTCTCATATTTGCTGAGCACGTATTGCCTGCTTTTCCTTCACTCTGCGGTCCACCACATCCCAAACCATCTCAATTGGGGTCGGGTGATTGTGGAGGCCAGGTCATCTGATGCAGCACTCCATCACTCGTCTTCTTGGTCAAATAGCTCTTACACAGCCTGGAGGTGTGTTGGGTCATTGTCCAGTTGAAAAACAAATTATAGTCCCACTAAGTGCAAACCAGATGGGGTGGCGTATAGCGGTAGCCATGCTGGTTAAGTGTGCCTTGAATTCTAAATGAATCCATGACATTGTTACCAACAAACCACCATCACACCTCCACCACCATGCTTCACGGGGCAACCACACATGCGGAGATCATCCGTTCCCCTACTCTGAGTCTCACAAGGTGGTTGGAACCAAAAATCTCAAATTTGGACCCATGAGACCAAAGGACAGATTTCCACCGATCTAATGTCCATTGCTCGTATTTCTTCCCAAGCAAGTCTCTTCTTATTATTGGTGTCCTTTAGTAGTTGTTTCTTTGCAGCAATTCGATCATGAAGAGGAAGTCTCCTCTGAACAGTTGTGATGTGTCTGTTACTTGAACTCTGTGAAGCATTTATTTGGGCTGCAATTTATGAGGCTGGTAACTCCAATTAACTTATCCTCTACAGCAAAGGTAACTCTGGGTCATCCTTTCCTGTGGCGGTCCTCATGAGAGCCAGTTTCATCATAGTGCTTGATGGTTTTTGCGACTGCACTTGAAGAAACTTTCAAAGTTCTTTATGTCTTAAAGTAATGATGGACTGTTGTTTCTCTTTGCTTATTTGATCTGTTCTTGCCATAATATGACTTGGTCTTTTACCAAATAGGGATATCTTCTGTATACCCACCTTACCTTGTCACAACACAACTGATTGGCTCAAACGCATTAAGAAGGAAAGAAGGTCCACAAATGAACCTTTACCAAGGCACACCTGTTAATTGAAATGCATTCTAGGTAACCACCTCATGAAGCTGGTTGAGAGAATGCCAAGAGTCTGCAAAGCTGTCATCAAGGCAAAGGGTGGCAACTTTGAAGAATCTCAAATATAAAATATACTTTCATTTGTTTAACACCTTTTTGGTTACTATGTGATTCCACATGTGTTATTTCATAGTTTTGATGTCTTCACTATTAGTCTACAATGTAGAATAAAGAAAAAACCCTTGAATGAGTAGGAGTGTCCAAACTTTTGACTGGAACTGTACATACTCAGCCATCACCATGTGACATCTCGAGACGGAGTTGAGACGACTTGAGACACTTAGGAGACCTTTCAAGACATCTTAAGATACATTTTGAAGGCATGTTTTCGAGCCAGGCAGTACCTCGGCCCACTCGTATCGACAGCCAGGCAGCACCTCGGCCCACTCGTATCGACAGCCAGGCAGTACCTCGGCCCACTCGTATCGACAGCCAGGCAGTACCTCGGCCCACTCGTATCGACAGCCAGGCAGTACCTCGGCCCACTCGTATCGACAGCCAGGCAGTACCTCGGCCCACTCGTATCGACAGCCAGGCAGACACCGGAACAAGGATATCAGAAATGTTTCTTGTGCTCCTCTAATGAAATATTTGATTATCGTCATCAGTATGATAGTTTTTATACATTGGTTCATTTTAATTGGAAGATCAGAAGTGGATGGTATATTCACAGATATTTGAACAGAAACAGGTTAGAGTCACAGTAATGCTTCAGGTTTTTATCTGGTCTTATTGAGGTAGAGCCACCCCCTGTATGCCAGATACGGTCTTGTCCAGCCGACATCCAACCCAGTCCATCAGCAACACTTCATTTTTTGACCAGGATAGCGATTTACGATCGGGGCATTTTAATCTCTCTTTAATATCAGTTTGGGATGTCTTTCTTTTATGACCTCACAATATTTTGTATGGAAAATCTGGTGATGAGTATAAAAAATTAATATATTTGATATGATTTAATATATGAATATTTGACCCCTGTTTTCCAACCCACCTCTAACGACCTAATATGGATGTTCCACTTTGAGAACAAAAAGTTGATTCTTTTTTTATTGACCACCAACTGCACTAAATCCACACGGTCATATTTGAACGACCACACGTTTAATGACCATGTATTAAAGTCCCGTGGTCTTCCTTTAAATTACCCTACATTTTGTGGGCCGTTTGTGGTCATTCATCTTGACCACTCTTGTATTTAATCCTTAATACACACAAGGAAATTCAAAGATGAAGTGCTATGTGTTCACAACAAGTGTCAGTAAGTGCTCGGGACAAATATTGAGAGGAAAAATAAGATCCACCCCCACCCCACCCCTCCCTAAACCCTTTATTTCTAATACATTTGTTGAGGGTTTCTGAATTAAACTGTGGCATTTCCCAAAAGTATGTCCTCTAGCAAGACAATCGTTTTTACACCTCTCCCACTTCACCCTATGACAACAGCATGACAATATAATAGAACTATGGCTTTCATCTCATACACAGCACAGCCCAGCGTCTTTAACACCACTTCATTCTGTAGGACCATTTTTCCAGTTTTTACAAGAATGAAAACATTACAAAGTGACCAGCCAGTAGAGGTATTGTACGTTCCCCCTCCCATACCTTTCTTCCCCAGACAGAACAGTCTCAGAGTGGAATGGAATGTCATCTGGGACTCTCTCACTCCTCTGTGCTTTCAGTGTTACAAACCCTCTTCAGCGGGGTTCCCTTTATGGAAGGAAGGAGTACCCGAGATGTGTTCGAATATTATTTTGGGCGTCCGTGAGATCGGCTCAGACCTCGATATTTCCACTATTGTGTCAGAGTATAGTTTCTAACTCTGTTTAAGAGACGATTCAGTATTTCACACAAACAAGTGAAAAAAATGTCATCCATTTTCCCCCCTTTTTCTTCTTTCTCCTTCAGTCACACAGAAGTCAGTCTGACAGACTCAGGAGCAGTTGTTATAATACTGAGGAAGGAGTAGTGAAGGTATGTCATGGCCCTGTCTCTATGTACAATATGGCTTTAGACATGGAACACTGCACAGTCATTTAACAGCAGCGAAGAGAGGATGTGGTAGAGCAGAGAGGGGGACAAAGCTTGGACAGCTAGTGGGGCAAAGTCAAGTGTCAAAGTTCACTTTGAGTGTCACCTATCCTGTCACCTGCGTCGGACACCGTCTGACTCCCCAACGGAAGCAGTGCAAATGGTCCTTTCTTCAGTTTCCCAACCCCATATGTCCCAGTGTCCTGCCGCCCATGTCTCTCTCTCTAGCCCCTCCTCTCTTTCAGTCCTCCTCGGAGCCTGCGGCCCCCCCTCAGTCCGTTCATACAGAAGGGGTTGAAGGGATTGTCCGAGACGGAGAACCCACTGAAGGAGGGCAGGCCGGCCAGCCTCTGGAGGTGGGGGAAGAAGGCTGGGGGGCCCTTGTGGTGGTCGGCGCGCAGCCCCTCAGCACCGGGGTGGGAGGGGGGAAGCTCTGGGGGCGCATAGCGGATGGTACTGGGGGCGTACAGGCTCTGTGGCCCCTGGGGGCCGAGGGTCAGGGGGTGGAACAGCACCCGTCCTGCAGCACCCCCCGCTGCCAGTCTCTGCAACAGCTCAAAGTCCGGCCCGCCCCCCCCCTGCCTCCAGACAACATTCCCCGCTCCTCACAGGGTAGAGGGGAGGAGCCGGACATGGGAGGAGACATGGCGGGGGAGGGCGGGGTGAAAATACCTTTGGGTGGGGCTTCACTGCTGGAGGAGGAGTCCGGGATAGGGGTCGGGGGACTGTCGCCGTTCAGGCTGCCGCAAGGTGTGTGTGTGTGCGAGGGTGGGGGTTGTGTGTGTGAGGAGGTGTGTGTGTGTGTCCAGCGACCCCCTGCAGCCAGTGCCTCATGTTCAGTCTTGATGTTGTGGGGACCAGAGAGAGGCGAGGACACTACACTCTTCAGGTGCTGGATTACCGCACGACCGTTGTGCACGCCGCCGCCCCTCACTGGGGTCTCCCCACCTCGTTTCGAAGGCCCCTCCTCTCGTTTGACCCTCGCGCTGTCTCCCCCCTGCTCCCACGCTCTCTCCTCTCCCTCGCTCTCACTGCCCAGGTCTGAGGCGGCGGACACACTCCCCTCTCTCTGGCGGAACTCTTCCAGGCGACGCCGTGTTTCTGGGGGAGCGCCTTCAGAGTCAGACCGCAGCGGACGCTTCCTCCTGTCCCCTGATTGGACTCCGGGATTATAGATCTCTCTCAGTTTAGAGTCAGGGTCACCTTTACACACAGAGCTTTTCATTGGCTGTGGACCTGGAGACAGGGAAAAGAGTTAGATATGTTTTTCATGAGGAAAAATGTGGATGTGTCATTACATTTGACGTTTTAGTCATTTAGCATACGCTCTTGTCCAGAGCAATTAGAGTTAAGTGCCTTCCTCAAAGGGCACATCGACAAATTGTTTACCTAGTGGTCTCGGGGATTCGAACGGGCAACCTTTTGATTACTGGCCCATTGCTATTATCCACTAGTCTACCTACAATCCCATCAATTATGTTTGTGTGAATGATTCAATGTGTACCATAAATGTGTGTGTGTGTGTGTGTGTGTGTGTGTGTGTGTGTGTGTGTGTGTGTGTGTGTGTGTGTGTGTGTGTGTGTGTGTGTGTGTGTGTGTGTGTGTGTGTGTGTGTGTGTGTGTGTGTGTGTGTGTGGTTCCCTACCCCGGGCTTGTGGCGTGAGTTCCGAAGGGGAGGAGCTGGCTTTCAGACGCTCCGCCCTCAGACTCTCTGGGAGCTGCAGCAGATCCAGGGGAGTGTCTGGGAGCTCTGTTCGACTGAGAGAGAGAGAAAGGGAGAGACGGTAAGTAAAAGACAATGGCCCCTTTTACAGCTCTTAGTGTTGCAGCAAACCACTGTTTTTGTCCCCTGATTTAGCAAGATGGATGGAGTACATTACAGAGATGGTCTTAGATTAAATTGTGTATTTTGTTTTGTCTCCCATCAACTTCCTTCCAGCCATTACCCTCATCTATCAACAACAACCAGCCTCTTCTCCATGAATACCCCTCATCAGCTACCCCAACCCACGATGCTGTATCCTACAACCCCCCCCACCCCAATTGTACACACACACACCCCTGCTCTCCCATAGCCAGCCTCGCTCCACTCAGGAGCCCAGCCGTAAAGAACAGAGCCCAGACAGGATCAGGGGGGGGGGGGGGCTGCTGCTGGAGAAGTTAATGAGCTCTTGTAATTACAGCACTAATTAACTAAAACACCATTCAGACCCAACATTCTGACATCCATTTGTTGTAATTATAAAGCGCTGCTCCAATTAGTATTGTAATTCAGCCTGTTCCCCCTTGTTTTTGTCCGACTCCTCTCTTGCTCTGTGCATGTGTGTCTGTTTGTCTTGGAGTGTGTATGTGTGTCTGTTTGTCTTGGAGTGTGTATGTGTGTCTGTTTGTCTTGGAGTGTGTATGTGTGTCTGTTTGTCTTGGAGTGTGTATGTGTGTTTAGGAGCTGGGGGGTTGTGGGTCCTGAGACAGAGACAGAGACAAAGGAAAATATAGAATTTCCTTGAATCCATGTGTGAATACTTGTATCATACCGGTGTTGTAAATTAACATTCTGTAATCAAATGTATATACGGTCATTACAGTTTAGTATATAAAAATGACAGTAGACTGAAGGAGTAGGATGCCTTGTCTAGGAGCGTAATGTGTTGTGCACCATGTTCGACCTGCTACCGTGGCAACGGGGCTGACCTGATGATGTAGTTGACCCAGATGACGTTGCGTTCGTGGGGGGCTTTGTGGTTGATGGAGACGGTGGCACAGGACTGGACCCACAGATAACCTCCTCTCCTCTGGAGCCAACGGTAGTACCCGGTCACCACCTGACCCTTCCTCAACACTGGGGGGGAGAGAGAGAGAGAGAGACAGACAGACAGACAGACAGACAGACAGACAGACAGACAGACAGACAGAGTAAAGAGTGGGTTGCATAGCACTACAGGACTTTAGCAGCAGAGGGCACTGATTGCAAAATATGAACTTAGTCAAAAATGTTAGCAGTTCAAAAGGCACACACACACACACACACACACACACACACACACACACACACACACACACACACACACACACACACACACACACACACACACACACACACACACACACACACACACACACACACACACACACACACACACACACACACACACACACACACACACGGCGGGCAGTGACTCACAGTCCTCATGGCTCTGTCTGATGTTATCCAGGTCTTCCACGTGGATGAAGTGGTAGCAGGTGTGTCCCACCACCTCTGCCGGGCTCAGGTCCATGTACTCTGAGATCCTACAGGGAACAACGATGGTATTATCCACGTGATGTAAACACACAGATGCACATACACAGGCAAACAAACGCATACCATCTTAACTGAATCAAATACACCCACATACATCTTGACAATACTACCATATGTGCCCCCCCGTGCAGACATCTGTCCCTGTGTGTCGTCGTGTTGCTGTGTCGTTGTGTTGCTGTGTCGTTGTGTGTCACTGTAGTTGTACCTGTTCTCGCAGTAGGTGACCTGCAGGTCCATGTTGACCCGGAAGACAAACATTTGGCTTTCCATGCGCACCTCGTTCAGCGTGGAGGGAGGGAGCGTGTGCGCAAGGGCCACCAAGCCCATTGGCCGACGCACTGAGCGGGCGGAGCCTGGCACCATGGCAGGGCGACAGCGGATTCGCCCGGTCACATGGATCACCTGACAGCAATAGAATAGAGTTTACAACAACCTGCATGGTTGTATATGTACAGTGTCTCTACTAAATGAATTGTGAGATGTACATTACTAGAGTTGCAAAATTCTTGTAACTTTTCAAAAATTCTCTGATTATCCAAAAATAAACAGGAAATCTGGGAATCCTTCAACCAGCATTTCTGTAAAACCAGGGAATTTGGGGAAAGTTGCTGGAATTTTGTTACCCTATACATTACACACAGACTTCATGATTTCTAGAAATGGAGAGTTGGATATCTCTATACATTACACACAGTCTTCATGATTTCTAGGAATGGAGAGTTGGATATCTCTGTACATTACACACAGTCTTCATGATTTCTAGGAATAGAGAGTTGGATATCTCTATACATTACACACAGTCTTCATGATTTCTAGGAATGGAGAGTTGGATATCTCTGTACATTACACACAGTCTTCATGATTTCTAGGAATAGAGAGTTGGATATCTCTATACATTACACACAGTCTTCATGATTTCTAGGAATGGAGAGTTTGATATCTCTATATATGTCTCTTACTCTGACCTTGTAGCCCGAGGACTTGACGTGGAGGCCTCTCTTGGTGAGGGTGGACTTCATACGGATGAAGAAGCCTCGGTCAGGCGGTTCGTTCCCTGGAGAGAGAGGGCTTGAGGGGGCTATGGAGCGAGACGGGGTGGGGGGGGGGGGGGGGGGGGCAGAGTTAACTCAGGAACAGTCACATTTGGACCATATCTGTCCAGGCCTACAGACGTGTACGTGAGACGTACCAGGCTCGGGGGTTCCGGCCAGTGAGGATGTGGAGGCAGAGCTGGAAGCGCTCTCGGGGGCCACGTGGCAGCCAGCCTCGGCCCTCAGGTGGGGCCTGATGCCCAGACGCTCTGCCATCTCCACATGGTCCGCTGGGTGGATGTAGTCAAACACACTGCTGCCCATCAACTCCACCTAAACACAATCAAATGTAGCGGTGAAGCAGGTTGCAGCGGAGACGTCGCTCACGCATTTGTCACACACACACCCCTGTCTGGGGGCCAGACACAGATTACAGTAATACACCCATGACATCGGAAGGATCCAAATCTATTTGGTGATTAAAGTAAGCGAAGAGAGACCAGGGATACAGCATCTTTTGAAGGTCAGATTTGACTATTTGAATCGGTTCATTCATTCCCTATTAATTCATAGGCATGAGCGTATCCAGCCCACTCCCAGAGAGGGATGAAGACCACTAACACCTCCCAGCCATCATCCTCCTGCGTCATAGTGTCCTACTCTAAACATTTAAGGTGGTAATAACAGCATTTAAGGCTCTGGCACGGCATCCATAAAAACACAATGAGAGTGGGTTAGATTCCATTCCATTTGATAAAGCGCCTGCATGCCTGCCTTGCTCCCTGCTTGGCTGCCTGCTTGGCTGCCTGCTCCCTGCTTGGCTGCCTGCTCCCTGCTTGGCTGCCTGCCTGCAGCCTCACACCCTTGTCTGTAGGACAAACCCATCTATTAAGGATTAGATCCATTTAGTGTGGGCTTTATGGGATTTCCAGCAGGCCTTCAAGGACATCACAGCCAGAGAGCTGAGTGAGGGAGCACAGATGAAGTGTGAACAAAGAGACAAAAAGGAAGGCTAGCTCCGCTGCAGTGTAACAAAATAATCAGAGGGGAAGAGGAGGGGAGTAAGTAAGAGGGATCGGCGGAGAGATAAAAGTTTTAAAACAGCCCGGTGTTAATGAGTTGCTAGAGCTAAACGAGACGTAAACGGACCGGAATCCCCTGGCAGAGACAGGAAGTCGGCCCTGGAGTACCCCGGGCTTCCCACAGTCCTTTAACCCTCCCTCAGTAAGGGGTAATACAGACATCTGTGGTACTTTACCTGTCAGTCTACAGTCACAGGGAGGAGAGAGAGAGAAAACTATTGAGGAAAAGAGGCAGCTGAAAAATAGAGGAAGAGAGAGAGAGAGTAGAGTGAAAGGAGAGCGAGGGAGACAGAGAAAGACACAGGTATCGTGTGTGAGGTGGGGGGGTGAGATAGAAGGAGACCTGATATAAATAATAGCAGGGTGCTTTAATATGTATGAGGCATCCGGGCAGTCGTCCACAACACACTCTCAGCCCGCTGCTGACGGATGGAAGAGGAGAGAGGGAGGGGGAGTGATGGGGGCTGCATACTAACCAGTCCAGGATCAATTCCCCCATCCTCCATCCTGCCATGTAGGAGGTGAGGGGGGTTGAGAAGTAGGACCTGGGGTCCTGGGTTCAGAGCTGGCCTCTCCCCGGCCAGGAGAACCGGGGTGAGGGACATGATCACCTCCAGGTAGCAGGGGAGCGGACGGTGGGCTGTGCCCTTGGTCAAGGTGCCTGACCTGGGCTAAGCCTGTCTAAGAAACCCCACTGTCTGGAGAGGGGGCCCGTGGGTAAGCCGGGGCAGAGGGGTTAGGCTGGGGGGACAGGACAGGGCGGTCCACAGGGGGATCCATGTCCTCCAACAACAACCACCAGATACATTTCCATTCTCACTTGTTTTTCTTCTCTCTCGCTCTGTCTCTCCTCCCTGAGAGACAGGGATTTGTTCTATTAAAGTGTGCATGGCCTTTCTCCCACCTACGTCCCTCTCTCCTTTTGTCTTTCAGTCCTTCTCTCTCTCTGTCAGCTTCAAAACGTGGTAGTGTGTGTTTTGGAATTAAGGTAAATCTCGATTGTAATTTCGTTTTTTTAAGGCCGGTGGGTTTAGTTCTGTTTGAGGAGATTTGACTAGTGAGGCCATCTGTTTAATGAATAAGAATGGCCTTTGTTGTTTACCTATTCAGTCCCATGATGCATTTCACTTCAACTGCACATTTAAGCTCTATTTGCATACCAAAATCCCCAGTGCGTTATTTCTTTCTCTCTATCCATTGCCATTTGGCTGTGTAGTCTCCTCACATCTGTTCAGATATATTTCATAATTAGATTTTAAGTTTGTGTTTACCAACAGTTAACAGGAGATATACCGAACTGTGACGCAAACAAACCGGCACACACACACACACACACACACACACACACACACACACACACACACACACACACACACACACACACACACACACACACACACACACACACACACACACACACACACACACACACACACACACACACACACACACACACACCACTACTAGGACAGTCCAAATCCAACTGGGGCGGACTCCCAATCACACCCAAATTCCCCCTTTTAAAATCCACTCAAACACCACCGCTACAGTAATGTCCTCCCTCTTTTCTCTCTCTCATTCTGTATCCTCCATGTTTTTTTCTTCCAAACATATCTTATCACTCCCCTCCTCTCCTCCTCCTCCTCCTCTCTCACTATCTCTATCTGTCTCCCCATCCCCCTTGGTGTTTTTTTCTCCTCCCCACAATCAATGGGGCTTTTAAGATGCCTATCGATTTGCTCCCCTAGACAGGCCCTGTGCGCAGGGGCGACACTTTGATTGCTGGGCCAGTAATTACTGTTATTATTTATGCATCTGGTCGAAATGGCAGGTCTTAACATTCACAGTACAAGGGGCCACAGGCAATCAACAGAGGTGAGCACCTGGAAGGGGGGGGGGGAGAGAGAAGGAGAGAGGGAGAGAGGGGGGAACTAGAGAGACAAGCACAAGAGAACAGTCAGACACACATAAAGGTGGGAACACCCCCAAACACATTACAACATCTGATATGAAAAGAGAGATGATGGGAGTAGCCTGTATGAGTTACTGAGTGTGTGTGTGTGTGTGTGTGTGTGTGTGTGTGTGTGTGTGTGTGTGTGTGTGTGTGTGTGTGTGTGTGTGTGTGTGTGTGTGTGTGTGTGTGTGTGTGTGTGTGTGTGTGTGTGTGTGTGTGTGTGTGTGTGTGTGTGTGTCTGTGTACAGAAGGCCTTACCTGTGAGAGGCCCAGGTAGATGGAAACAGTCTCTGATATGTAGAGGAATCGTCCCTCCGAGCTTACCACAAACACAAAGCCGTCCAGAGACTGTGGAAGCAACACACACACACACACACACACACACACACACACACACACACACACACACACACACACACACACACACACACACACACACACACACACACACACACACACACACACACACACACACACACACACACACACACACACACACACACACACACACACACACACACACACACACACACACACACACACACACACACACACACACACACACACACACACACGCGCGCGCACAGCCAGACAGACAAATTAGAGCAATTAGTGTGTATTGAGCAAATTACAATGAGCTGCTGCCTGCCGCTGGAGAACCACCAACAACCAGCCCTTTACCGCTCAGTCTCTCCCACCTCCCCCCCATCCCCACCAACAGTCCTGTCTGGCTGGCCCCTCAGGTACACACGACACACTACTGGTAAACACCACCAGCCTGTTCAGAGAGTCAACAAGGCACATTAAACACAGAGCAGGCAGACACCAGCGGGGCTGTTTCAATCAGTGTTAATAACGGTAGGACGCCATGGTGTTTCCTGTTGTGTTGTGTCTGTCTGCTGACCAGAGACACCGGTAGGTAGAGACAGGAGGTAGAGACAGGGAGTGGTGATTATGATGATAAGTGATAAGGTATACAGCCACCCTATTAGGAAGGACTCCTTCACAGAATAATATTTGTTGTAATAACAAGCTTCCACACAACTGAGTAGTGGTGTGCTGGGAAGCTCGGGCCACTTTGCCCCGATGAAAGATTGCTATTTTGGCGGCAGAGCTAAAGTGGCGGTAATTTATGCAACTGACACATTCGGTATGCAAATGCGGTGGCCGGGGGGTGGGGCGCGGCGAGCCCGGCTGAATGGCGGAGAAATAAAGTGCAATTATCAAGCTATTACTGACAGAGGTATGGCAAGAGGAAAGAATCCTAGCGTGTTCTGAAGCGCTAATTTGATTTCCATCAGTGCCGTTCCCCCTCAGAACGTTCGGCGCAGACGGCAGGCTTTTGTCTCGGCATACCTCTCACATTCAGGACATTCTATATACACCCCGCCTCTTTCACTTCTATCTTCTTTCCCTCTCTCACTTTATCGCCCTCTTTCTCGTTTCTGTACTCCACAGATATTTATTGGTGTTTGAAGGTCATTGATAGTTCTACCGCGGGGCGGCGTCGGCTGTTTAAAAAAAACAACATGTTATTTATTTTTTTTAAACGAGTGTTGACTCGCCAGAGTGCAGATGGTGATCACGAGGAGACATCAGAGGGGGTTCATGCGCGTCCGTAAACGCAGGAGGAGACGTGACACAGAGAAGCAGCATCCCACTGTCCGACTGTCACGGGAATAAATATGGCTACCTTATCCCATGAACAATTACAGCACGTTATAACAGTAATCATTTTTGCGTGGTTGAATATTTGATTATTGATGGAAAAACATTGAAATAGATTAAACATGGCAACAAACAAATGTTCAGAGAATGTGCCTCTTGAATAACCTGGCTAAACGTGTGCTATTCTCAACGACTGTTTGTTCTCAACGACACGGGAATAAAGGTTAATATAATAAATCCACTTGAGATGAAACACAGTGATTTTAAGAGGAGCCTGTGTGTGTGTGTGTGTGTCTGCGTGTGTGTGGGTGTGTGTGTGTGTCCGCGTCCGTGTGTGTGTGATGTTTACCTGTAACAGGTGTGCTCCCAGGTGCTGTTCAAACATGTCAGTAGCCAGAGAGTGGGAGGAGCGTCGCACTGCAGGGACACAGATCACCACACAACAGATCAACACACAACAGATCGACACCCAACAGATCGACACCCAACAGATCGACACCCAACAGATCGACACCCAACAGATCGACACACAACAGATCGACACACAACAGATCGACACACAACAGATCGACACCCAACAGATCGACACCCAACAGATCACCACACAACAGATCGACACCCAACAGATCGACACCCAACAGATCACCACACAACAGATCGACACCCAACAGATCACCACACAACAGATCAACACCCAACAGATCAACACCCAACAGATCGACACCCAACAGATCGACACCCAACAGATCACCACACAACAGATCACCACACAACAGATCAACACCCAACAGATCACCACACAACAGATCGACACCCAACAGATCGACACACAACAGATCGACACACAACAGATACCACACAACAGATCACCACACAACAGATCAACACCCAACAGATCACCACACAACAGATCGACACCCAACAGATCGACACACAACAGATCGACACACAACAGATCGACACCCAACAGATCGACACCCAACAGATCACCACACAACAGATCGACACCCAACAGATCGACACCCAACAGATTCGACACACAACAGATCACCACACAACAGATCGACACCCAACAGATCACCACACAACAGATCGACACCCAACAGATCGACACCCAACAGATCGACACCCAACAGATCGACACTCAACAGATCGACACTCAACAGATCGACACCCAACAGATCGACACTCAACAGATCACCACACAACAGAACAACACCCAACAGATCGACACCCAACAGATCGACACCCAACAGATCGACACCCAACAGATCGACACCCAACAGATCACCACACAACAGATCACCACACAACAGATCAACACACAACAGATCAACACCCAACAGATCACCACACAACAGATCGACACCCAACAGATCGACACCCAACAGATCGACACCCAACAGATCGACACTCAACAGATCACCACACAACAGATCAACACCCAACAGATCAACACCCAACAGATCACCACCCAACAGATCATCACCCAACAGATCAACACCCAACAGATCACCACACAACAGATCGACACCCAACAGATCGACACCCAACAGATCAACACCCAACAGATCACCACACAACAGATCACCACCCAACAGATCACCACGCAACAGATCACCACGCAACAGATCAACACCCAACAGATCAACACCCAACAGATCACCACACAACAGATCACCACACAACAGATCAACACACAACAGATCAACACCCAACAGATCAACACCCAAAAGATCAACACAGATCAGAGACAGGAGGCAGCTCATTACTTTTAACAGACACTTCATTGTTAGCCTGCAACTTGAAGTTATACTTTCAATCTTTTTTTGGAATAGTAGTGTAGTTGATTTAGCTCGTCCTTGGGAAATGGCTGTGTTTCTAACACACACACGCACATGTGCACACACACAGGCAATCCTTGCACACGCTCACACACACGCACGCTCCACACAGCCTCACCACTCCTTATGCACCCCAAACACAAGCTATCACAGAAGCATTGCCATCAAAGTAGAGCTGTTTACATAGGTAATTACAACTGACAGGAAGAGAGAAATAGAACAAAACGAGACGGAGAGAGAAACCGAGATAGACAGAGACAGAGAGGGAGAAAGATGGATGGAGATTATGTGTGTGTGTGTGTGTGTGTGTGTGTGTGTGTGTGTGTGTGTGTGTGTGTGTGTGTGTGTGTGTGTGTGTGTGTGTGTGTGTGTGTGTGTGTGTGTGTGTGTGTGTGTGTGTGTGTGTGTGTGTGTGTGTGTGTGTGTGTGTGTGTGTGTCACTGTGCAAGAGAGGGAGAGCGAGAGAGAGAAAGAGAGGAGAGAGATGGGGGAAGAATCCACAAATCAAGTTTTTACAGTTTTATTTCATAAAGAGAGTGTGTGTGTGTGTGTGTGTGTGTGTGTGTGTGTGTGTGTGTGTGTGTGTGTGTGTGTGTGTGTGTGTGTGTGTGTGTGTGTGTGTGTGTGTGTGTGTGTGTGTGTGTGTGTGTGTGTGTGTGTGTGCACATATGTGGCTCTACCAGGTTTGTTTTTGAACACTGTGCTCTGAGCAGGCAGCGGCAGTGTTTGTGTTAATGTGTGTGTGCATGCGTGCGAGTGCGTGAGTGTGTGTAGGGATCACCAGACGTCCATGTGTCGTTGCAAGGCTTTGGGAAATCAATACACGTTATGACAGCAAAATTAAAGTGCTGTTCTGGGTTACAACTGAACACGGAGGTGAGGGGGTTGGGGGGCACACATCCATCCCCCATCCGTCTCTTTGTCGTGTCCCTGCCATCGGTCAGCCAACAGAACAGAAGGCATTCCAGTAGACTTGTACACACATACAAATCGCCCACCACACACACACACACACACACACACACACACACACACACACACACACACACACACACACACACACACACACACACACACACACACACACACACACACACACACACACACACACACACACACACTCATAAATACACAGTTGCAGGACAAAGCCACAGTGCCATTGTGAGATTGGGGTCCCCTTGTGTGAAAGCGTAGGAATATCAATGAGGCTGGTCCATTCAGGTTGAAAGGGGGTCTGGGGCTGGGGACCTTACAGCCACAACTCAGAAGCTAACCCAGAGGGGGAGGGGACCCTGTCGCTCTGCCTGCCTGCCTGGACCCTAGTGGGGCTACGGGGAGAGGGCTGGCCCACTGGGGGTCTGGTACCAACCCCCATCATCATAACACACAGCATCGCACCCCCCCCCCGTGGGTCCCTGGAGATGCTGCTGGTGATCAGTGGCGGTGAATACTGTCAGGGGGCCTGAGGAAATGGTGGGTGTGACATGAGGCCAGTGGGGCTGACGGATGAGTCTACACACAGATCCATTTACTACAGTCACTCCACCCGCCTGCCTGCCATGCCTGGGGTCACACAATTGGGTGGCCATGAAACCAAAACAGCCTCAACAGGTTGTGTGTGTGTGTGTGTGTGTGTGTGTGTGTGTGTGTGTGTGTGTGTGTGTGTGTGTGTGTGTGTGTGTGTGTGTGTGTGTGTGTGTGTGTGTGTGTGTGTGTGTGTGTGTGTGTGTGTGTCATAGGAGAGCTCTTGGGGTACTTTCTATCACATTGACTTTTCATTAGCTTGGCTAGATTTGCTCTCCGTGGTTTCATTTCATTTGAGGAATGGGATGAAGCGTCCACATTAATTTCAGTGTGACTCGCAGGTCAATGTCGCAGGTCAATGTCGCAGGTCAATGTTGGGGTCTTCCTGATGTTCTGCACTGATAGAAGAGAGGCATTTAATTGCTTGATTTTTATGCGTCTGTTCGATACATAATTTAGTCCAAGTTCACCCATTCATCCCCACCTCTCTCTTTTTTTGAATTTGTCATTTCCCACCCCCTAGCTGTCGACCTTTTAAACAAGTTATGAAGTTACCACGGGGACCAAATACAGTCAAGTCCAAAATGATTGACACCCTTGAAAAAGATAAGCAAAAAAACTAGTAAACAAAAAATACAAATACTGAGCTATATTGTATGTATGCAAAACATTTGTTGACTATTATAGTATTTTATACCATTACAATTGCTCAGATAAATAGTTTAGTTTGAAGTCATATTTTGATTTTTCTCAAAAACATATGGGTCTACATGAGTGGCAACCTGCTTTCTAATACCGTTCAACACCTCACCATGCGAGGATAACGAACAAAGTATGAGCTTGGATAACGTATAGCAGCTTAGTGGTTAGAGCGTTGGGCCAGTAACAGAAAGGTTGCTGGTTCGAATCCCCGAGCTGACAAGGTGAAAGTCTGTTGTTCTGCCCCTGAACAAAGCAGTTAACCCACTGTTCACCAGTAGGCCGTCATTGTAAATAAGAATTTGTTCTTAACTGACTTGCCTCATTAAATAGTGTCTTCAGAAAGTATTCACACCCCTTGACTTTTTCCAGAATTTGTTGTGTTTCAGCCTGAATTCAAAATGGATTAAAATGAGATTTTGTGTCACACAATAACCCATTATGTCAAAGTAGAATTATGTTTGGATTGGCTAGCCTAAATAAGTAAAGTAGTAAAAATGTAAGTTGCATACAAAGGATACAGGCGTCCTTCCTAAGTTGCAGGAGAGGAAGGAAACCGCTCGGGGATTTCACCATGAGGCCAATGGTGACTTTAAAACAGTTAGAGTTTAATGGCTGTGATAGGAGAACACTGAGGATGGATCAACCACATTGTATTTACTCCACAATTACTAACCTAATTGGCATAGTAAAAAAAGTAAGCGTGTACAGAATAGAAATATTCCTGAACATGCATCTTGTTTGCAATAAGGCACTAAAGTAAAACTGCCAAAATTGTGGCAGAGAAATTAACTTTATGTCTTGAATACAAAGCGTTATATTTGGAGCAAATCCAACACAACACATCACTGAGTACAACTCTTCATATTTTCAAGCATGGTGGTGGCTGCATCATGTTATGGGTATGCTGGTCATTGGCAAGTACTAGGGAGTTTTTTAGGATAAAAATTAACAGAATAGAGCTAAGCACAGGCAAAATCCTAGAGGAAAACGTCATTGTCTGCTTTACAACAGACAATGGGAGACATATTCACCTTTCAGCAAGACAATAATCCAAAACACGGGGCCAAATATATTGTACACTGGAGTTGCTTACCAAGACGTCATGAAATGTTCCTGAGTGGCCTAGTTACAGCTTAAATCGTCTTGAAGGTCTATGGCAAGACTTGAAAATGGCTGTCTAGTAATGATCAACAACCAACTTGAAGAAATTTGAAAAGATTGATGTGCAAATATTGTCCAATCCAGGTGTCTAAAGCTCTTAAAGACTTAACCAGAAAGAGTCACCGCTGTAATCACTGACAAAGGTGATTCTAACATGCACTGACTCAGGGGTGTGAATACTTACAGTACATTCAGAACGTATTCAGAACCCTAGACTTTTTACTACACAGCCTTATTCTAAAATGGATTACATTTTCTTTATCAATCTACACACAATGCCCCATAATGACAAAGCGGAAACAGGTTTTTAGAAATGTTTGCAAATGTATACATAAACAAAAAACTGAAATACCTCATTTACATAAGTATTCAGACCCTTTGCTATGAAATTATAAATTGAGCTCAGGTGCATCCTGTTTCCATTGATCATCCTTGAGATGTTTCTACAACTTGATTGGAGTCCACCTGTGGTAAATTCAATTGATTGGACATGATTTGGAAAGGCACACACCTGTCTATATAAGGTCCCACAGTTGACAGTGCATGTCAGAGCAAAAACCAAGCCGCGAGGTTGAAGGAATTGTCCGTAGAGCTCCGAGACAGGATTGTGTCGAGGCACAGATCTGGAGAAGAGTACCAAAACATTTCTGCAGCATTTCAGGTACCCAAAGAACACAGTGCTTTCATCATTCTTAGATGGAAAAGTTTGGAACCACCAAGACTCTTCCTAGAGCTGGCTGCCCGGTCTGAGCAAACTGAGCAATCGGGGGAGAATGGTGTTGGTCAGGGAGGTGATCAAGAACCCGATGGTCACTCTGACAGAGCTCCGGAGTTCCTCTGCGGGGATGGGAGAAACTTCCAGAAAGACAAAAATTCTGCAGCACTCCAGCAATCAAGCTTTTATGGTAGAGTGGCCAGACAGAAGCCACTCCTCAGTAAAAGGCACATGACAGCCCGCTTGGAGTTTACCAAAGAGGCACCTAAAGGACAGACCATAAGAAACAAGATTCTCTGGTCTGATAAAACCAAGATTGAACTCTTTGGCCTGAATGCCAAGTGTCACGTCTGGGAGACTAGTCAGGATCAAGGGAAAGATGAATGGAGCAAAGTACAAAGAGACCCTTGATGAAAACCTACTCCAGAACACTCAGGACCTCAGACTGGGTGTGAAGGTTCACCTTCCAACAGGACGATGACTCTAAGCACACAGCCAAGACAATGCAGGAGTGGCTTTCGGGACAAGTCTTTGAATGTCCTTGAGTGGCCCAGCCAAGAGCCCAGACTTCAACTCAAATCAAATAAAAAATAAAATCAAAATCAAATCAAATTGTATTTGTCACATACACATGGTTAGCAGATGTTAATGCGAGTGTAGCGAAATGCTTGTGCTTCTAGTTCCGACAATGCAGTGATAACCAACAAGTAATCTAACTAACAATTCCAAAACTACTGTCTTATACACAGTGTATGGGGATAAGGAACATGTACATAAGGATATATGAATGAGTGATGGTACAGAGTGATGCTCAATCGAACATATGAAAATAGCGCTGCAGCGACGCTCCCCATTCAACCTGACAGAGCTTGAGAGGATCTGCAGAGAAGAATGGGAGAAACTCCCCAAATACAGGTGGGCCAAGCTTGTAGCGTCACACCCAAGAAGACTCGAGGCTGTAATCGCTGCCAAATGTGCTTCAACAAAGTACTAAGTAAAGAGTCTGAATACTGTGATACTGTATTTCCATTTGTTATTTTTAATACATTTCTAAAAAACAGTTTTTGCTTTGTCATCATGGGGTATTGTGTGTAGATTGATGAGGGGAAAAAACTATTTATCCATTTTAGAATAAGGTTGTAAACATAACAAAATATGGAAAAGTCAAGGGGTCTGAATATTTTCCAAATGCACCGTACATAAATGAGAGATTTATGTATTTAATTTTCAACCATTTTGCTAAAGATTCCAAAACCATGTTTCCACTTTGTAATTTTATATTTATTTTATTTATTTCACCTTTATTTAACCAGGTAGGCAAGTTGAGAACAACTTCTCATTTACAACTGCGACCTGGCCAAGATAAAGCAAAGCAGTTCGACACATACAACAACACAGCTACACATGGAGTAAAACAAACATACAGTCAATAATACATTAGAAAAATAAGTATATATACAATGGGACCAAATGAGGTGAGATAAGGGAGGTAAAGGCAAAAAAAAGGCCATGGTGGCGAAGTAAATAGAATATAGCAAGTAAAACACTGGAATGGTAGATTTGCAGTGGAAGAATGTGCAAAGTAGAGATAGAAATAATGGGGTGCAAGGAGCAAAACAAATAAATGAATGAATACAGTAGGGGGAGAGGTAGTTGTTTGGGCTAAATTATAGATGGGCTATGTACAGGTGCAGTAATCTGTGAGCTGCTCTGACAGCTGGTGCTTAAAGCTAGTGAGGGAGATAAGTGTTTCCAGTTTCAGAGATTTTTGTAGTTCGTTCCAGTCATTGGCAGCAGAGAACTGGAAGGAGAGGCGGCCAAAGGAAGAATTGGTTTTGGGGGTGACCAGAGAGATATACCTGCTGGAGCCCGTGCTACAGGTGGGTGCTGCTATGGTGACCAGCGAGCTGAGATAAGGGTTGACTTTACCTAGCAGGGTCTTGTAGATGACCTGGAACTAGTGGGTTTGGCGAAGAGTATGAAGCGAGGGCCAGCCAGCGAGAGCGTACAGGCCGCAGTGCTGGGTAGTATATGGGGCTTTGGTGACTAAACGGATGGCACTGTGATAGACTGCATCCAATTTATTGAGTAGGGTATTGGAGGCTATTTTGTAAATCGCCGAAGTCGAGGATTGGTAGGATGGTCAGTTTTACGAGGGTATGTTTGGCAGCATGAGTGAAGGATGCTTTGTTATGAAATAGGAAGCCGATTCTAGATTTACATTTGGATTGGAGATGTAATGTGAGTCTGGAAGGAGAGTTTACAGTCTAACCAGAAACCTAGGTATTTGTAGTTGTCCACATATTCTAAGTCAGAACCGTCCAGAGTCGTGATGTTGGACGGGCGGGCAGGTGCAGGCAGCGATCGGTTGAAGAGCATGCATTTAGTTTTACTTGTATTTAAGAGCAATTGGAGGCCACGGAAGGAGAGTTGTATGGCATTGAAGCTCATCTGGAGGGTTGTTAACACAGTGTCCAAAGAAGGGCCAGAAGTATACAGAATGGTGTCATCTGCGTAGCGGTGGATCAGAGACTCACCAGCAGCAAGAGCGACATCATTGATGTATACAGAGAAGAGAGTCGGTCCAAGAATTGAACCCTGTGGCACCCCCATAGAAACTGCCAGAGGTCCGGACAACAGGCCCTCCGATTTGACACACTTAACTCTATCAGAGAAGTTGTTGGTGAACCAGGCGAGGCAGTCATTTGAGAAACCAAGGCTATCGAGTCTGCCGATGAGGATGTGGTGATTGACAGAGTCAAAGGCCTTGGCCTGGTCAATGAATACGGCTGCACAGTATTGTTTCTTATCGATGGCGGTTAAAGATATCGCTTAGGACCTTGAGCGTGGCTGAGGTGCACCCATGACCAGCTCTGAAACCAGATTGCATAGCGAAGAAAGGTATGGTGGGTATGTGGTATTGTGTGTCGATGGGTGAGACAAAACATCTACTTAATCCATTTTGAATTCAGGCAGTAACGCAAAAATGGAAATAAGTCAAGAGGTCTGAATACTTTCTGAAGGCACTGTATTATTAGAGATCTTAGAACCTTCCTCCGTACAGAATCTTTCCAGTTGATATTCCTCACCAGGTCTTATGGACGGCCCTCTTCAATTCAAACCACAGATTTTCAATGCAGTTCAAGGCCGGAGACTGAGATGGCCATTGCACATTGTTGAATTTGTAGCCAAATGAACCATTTCTTTGTGGATTTTGATGTGTGTTTGGGGTTGTTGTCTTTGCTGGAATATCCACTAGTGGCCATGTTTCTAAAAGAGGCAACCAGGTTTTTGGCTAAAATGTCCTAGTTCTAGGTGAAGTTCATGATACCATTGTAACCTTAACATGGGTGCCAGGACTAGTGGAAACAAAATAACCCCATAACATCAAAGATACACCGCCATATTTTACAGTAGGTTTGAGGTACACATTTGGGAGGGATCTTAGACAATTCCACTGCTGTGCATTGCCAAAGGACTGTATTTCCATGGGATTTTACCATAGCATCGGTTCAAATTCAAGTGCCAATGCCGTTTAGCAAATTCCAGGGATTTACATTTGTTGGGTGACATGAAAATAGAGCTCTTTGGCCACGCACACCAGTGGAATTGTCTAAGATCCCTCCCAAATGTGTCCTCCAATCTCGTAAAACATTTCATAAAATGTCTCAGTGAAAGTTTTTGAAAACAGGCATGGCAATCATTTTTAGAGAAAAAAATATTTCTCTTTCTCTGAGCAATTGTTTAAAAATACGAGTTTTCCATTTTCTTTCAGCAACTATAGCTTATTGTATTATTTATTTGATAAAGTCTTGTTTTAGCTCATCTTTATCAAGGGTGCCAATCATTTTGGACCTGACTTGTTTTATTTTTCTCTTTTTTACTCAAGTTTACTTATGCTAGTAATCTTTTCATATGTGAAACTCATCACATAGCAACTTGTTTACTGAGCTCCAATTCTGATGGTTATCCAAGAGTGTGCGTGTGTCTGTTACCCCTGTCGGAACAGACAGAGTTTGAGACGACAGACGGGAGAGAAAAAGCGGCCATAATCGCAACGTCCTTCTCCACCGCAATTATCCTCTCACTCTGCAATCCCTCGCTCCCTCGCTCGCTCCCTCCCTCGCTCCCTGTGTCTCTCTCTCTGTCGCTCCTTCTGCGGTCAACCATAATTTGAGTGCAATTAACTTCCCTTAAAAGCCATCGCCACTTTAAACGCTGGGAATTAGGGGAGAGGCAGACATTGTGAAAGTGAAGGAGAGAGACAGAGGAGAGGTGATCAGGAGATCGAAAGACAGAGAGGGGAAAGAGCGAGAGAGATGACAGAGAGAGAGAAAAGAGAGGCAGACTAAAAATCAAGAGACAGCTAGACAGAGAGAGAGAGAGAGAGAGAGAGAGAGAGAGAGAGAGAGAGAGAGAGAGAGAGAGAGAGAGAGAGAGAGAGAGAGAGAGAGTTTTGTGTTGTCTGTCAGTGTAGTCATGAGAAGAACATCTCTACAACATTGTAAAACTGCTAACTACTGAGATGTTCCTGAAGATAGACAAGTTCATATTTCGCATTTCTACAGGGTGGAAGTCATATCTGAAAGAGAGATTCTCTCAAAAGCTCAAATCACCTGTGCATATACAGTAGTCTTGAATAATACATTAAATGAAAGGTTCAGGACTATCGCACTCTACTGTGCGGCCCAACCCACACCACAGACACAATTTGTGAGAAGAAAAAAACATTTTACTTCACTGCTCCTTTCTCTTTCTACCTCTACTTCTTTTCCTCTTCCACCACCTTTCTCCCCCTCACCTCTCCAATTTAACGGCTTTATTGGCATGGAAAACACATGCTAACATTACCGAAGCAAGTGAACTAGATAATAAACAAAGGTGAAATTAACAATACAAATTAACAGTGAACATTACACTCATAAAAGTTCCAAAAGAATTAAAGACATTACAGGGAAAACAAATATACATAAATGTGGGTTGTATTTTCAATGGTGTTTGTTCTTCAATGGTTGCC